>NC_136811.1:21251501-21286501 GCF_951216825.1 Electrona antarctica
GGTTGGGGCCCTTAGCCTCGTTGCTGCTGTGTTAGCTGGTGAGGGGAGCAGGGCAGAAGTCATGCAGGCAGAATGGTACTAGAGAGAGTGAAAGAAAGAGGTAATGAAGAAAAAGCCTCGTTGCTGTTTTGAGGATAATTTCTCTGAGATGATCATCACACTATAGCGGGAGGTTTTTTGTATAGTGTTGACATGTGTCTGCTAGGTAATGGCTGCCGTCATTAGCAGAAGGCAAACAAGCATCCATCTAGATGAAACCGGCTGCCAGTTCACTCAAAACACCACCAATACACTGACTCCGCCTGCATAACTTTATATATTCACATTATTATTTTAGTTATTGTTGTATATTATCACTCATATTATGACTTACCCTCCTTAATTACTAATTTAACTTGGTTTCTCAATTATTTACTATTGGCTCGCTTTGCAGAATAATAATGCCACAATACTTACTGGTGCTGTACAATATCCACAGCCTGGCAGCTACAGACTATTATGCATTATTTTTATATCCCCCCCCCCCCTGCAAATTTACCTCAGTAATAACTCACTCACTCATCTAAATATTATTGTATTATTACACTGTGACTCATTTATGCTGAGCTTGCTGCATTGTAGGTGTGACTCACGAGAACACTATTTAGAGTGAATCTATCACATAGATCTTCGCTGCTCAGCCCATTCCCAGCCAACCAGATCCTGCGCTGTTCGACACCGTGTTGGGCTATGGGTAACGCTCACACTGGGGCCCCTGCACCGTAGCCACAGCCAAGGCCTATTAAGCAGCCACAGTGTGGTGGAGGAGTTCAAGCCACAGGGTTGAGGTTATGATTCCCTCCTCAGTAGGAGGGAGCGATGGAGGGGAAGG
This sequence comes from Electrona antarctica, assembly GCF_951216825.1. Lineage (NCBI taxonomy): Eukaryota > Metazoa > Chordata > Actinopteri > Myctophiformes > Myctophidae > Electrona > Electrona antarctica. The sequence goes on from NC_136811.1 coordinate 21,252,373, forward strand.
AGACAGATGAGGGAAGAGAGGGGGGACGGCTTGGAGTCGGAGGGTGGGGTATACTTTGGAGAAGTGAGCGAAGGATGTGGAGAAAGAAGGGGAGAGGATAGAGATTGGGACAGAGAGACAGATAGCGAGGGAGACGATGAGGAGACGGAGAGGGTAAGCGAAGGGAGCAAGACGGGGCCGGGGGGGTGGGAGGGGGGATGGAGAAAATATGGCATGATGAATTGAAGGAGGGGAAAGGGAGCGAATGCTATAGGCGAGGAGGAGGAGGTGGGAGAGTGTGGAGGGCTGGAGGTGGAGAGAGATGGAGAGAATATTGAGGAATGGAGGAGTAGAAGGAAAAGAAAAAAGAGCAGAGGAGGGAGGGGGCATGTAGCGCTATGCCAGTCAGTTTGACTTCATCCAATGAGAAATAAAGTGTCTCGCTCATCAGATTGGATTCAGTAATCAGTGTTACAACATGAGTGGCACGAGATGAAACAGCATCTGGAGAATAATGCTTAGCAACTCTGTGTGTTCATACAGTCCAGCGGCCACAGCAACACGCACGCACGCACGCGCGCACACACACACACACACACACACACACACACACACACACACACACACACACACACACACACACACACACACACACAGTACATGCATAGACACACATACTACGCAACACATTCAACACCCACACACTTATTTCACACCACTTACACTTGCATTTGTGTGCACGCACGCACACACATGCAGAAACATGGACACATTTCACACCGCACAAGTACTGTGCTGAGGCTCAGGGGCCACAAATCACACAGCGTTGTAAAAGTGGAGCAAATTAGGGCCGTTTTATTTGCATTGTTCACAGGGAATGATGGAGGAGGGAGCGAACTGTGCCAAGCTGGAGAGCTGGTGTAACAAAAGTGTGTGTGTGTGTGTGTGTGTGTGTGTGTGTGTGTGTGTGTGTGTGTGTGTGTGTGTGTGTGTGTGTGTGTGTGTGTGTGTGTGTGTGTGTGTGTGTGTGTGTGTGTGTGTGTGTGTGTGTGTGTGTGTGTGTGTGTGTGTGTGTGTGTGTGTGTGTGTGCGTGTGTGTGTGCGTGCGTGTGTGTGCGCGTGCGACTGTGCGTGTGCGTATGTCAGAGAAAGAGTGGGAGAATAATCGCTCTTATGCTACGTCAATGCCGTCAGGGAACCGTTAGGTGTCCTTGGTGGTGCAATGCAATCAAGCCCTGTCAGAGGTGATACACGCATGGCATTCACACACACACACACACACACACACACACACACACACACACACACACACACACACACACATCCCTCCCTATGCTGCATGGCCACAGGGCTTGAAACAGAAGACCAGGCCTTCTTCTTATAAAGCCCCGTAAAACCTTCTGAAAGTCCCGGTAGAGCCGAAGCGTCCTCCCATGGCCATGCCGGGACATTCCACGGCACGCCAGGGACCCTGCTCTAATCCTCCAGGCATGGGAGTCATTATTGATAGGATCCTAATGCATTACCTCAGGGCCCCGCTTATTGTTGGTAAAGATTATTATTTAAGAGTAAACCAAAACCCCAGAGTACATCTCACGTTTCATAGAAATCTATCAAAAGAAAATGTTATTCTTGGCTTGGCGCAACACTACTTTGAACGGCGCAAATGAAACAAACTGTGCCGCTCCCCCCTCGTCACTGTGAAAGCAGGAACAGGCCCGATACCCACAGGCGGGTCATTAGGATGCAGGGTAACTGTAAGACACCCAATCTGAGGAGATTTGTTCAAGTCACTCTCCATTACTTGTTATTAGAAGCGATGGATTGCGTCGATCCATATCGCCGTATCTCGAAGCAAAACAGCATTTTTTTTTCTAACACGCCGCATAGTTTCGGCATTGGTAATCCCACATCACTTCATCAGTGTTCCTTTGGCTTACGATTTTTTGCGCTGCGAAGTTTGATATTGACAAACGTGATGCAGAGTTGGCTGTCACACAAAAGCCCCTTGTGTGATTAAATTGACTTTGATTAGGCATTTGATAGCTTGTTGTTTGTGCTTTCCTGCCAATGTTGACGTCAGTTCGTTTGCTAAAAGCTATTGAAGCTGTGATACATGAGAAAGTTGGAGCCACTGGAGATGGGCAGCTGCAAAGTTTAGGGGGCTAAAAGTTGGATCAACTCAATGGGGACGATATATTTAATTGGGGAAAAGGGGAAAAAAGTGTAATAAAAAAATATTGCTTGTGCACATGGCGATATTGTGAAATGAACCTTCTAATATCACCCCCTGTCTCTCTCTCTCTCTGTAGGTGCTGTGTTGCTGGTTACTGTCCAGGGTATAGCAGTCAATGTGGACCCAGTCTTCTGCACATGGCTTCTACACCAGCCACACAGAGACAGAAGCAACAGGCAACAGCACCAGGTAGGATATCGTAGAGATTCAAGGGATTTTATTGTCACCTACGTAGATGTACGAGACCATGCATTGTGAAAATCATGGCACCCAACATGTCACCCTCCTTGTGGTGCCATCTTCTCTCTTCTCCTCCTGGTTCTCTCCATGGGTTTTCTCTCTCTCCATCGTTCTACTCCTGTGACTTGGTCCCCCTCAGTAATCAAAGCCCCTCTCCTCAGGATGTCTCTGTCCCTTTCTACACCTGTCTGTCTGTCTGTCTGTCTGTCTGTCTGTCCCCATCTCTTTCTCCTGTAGACTGTCGTACTCCCTCTCGTGTCCACCTCACTCAATCTCTCTGTCTCTCACTCCCTGCTACGTTTCTGTTCTTTCTCTTTCTACCTCCCTTCCTCCTTCCCCCATCTCCCTCTGTTTCTCTCTCTCCAATTCCCTCCCTCATTCCCGCCATCTCTGCTACCTTTTTCCATGTGTTCTGCTCCCTGTCTTCCATCCAGTCTCTCTCTATTTATTTGACAGGGGTCATGGTGATGGTTATGGACATTGAATGCACTGTGTGTGCGTACGCACGCACGTGTGCGAGCACTCGCGGGTGCATGCGTGCGCGCACACACACACGCACACACACACACACACACACACACACACACACACACACACACACACACACACACACACACACACACACACACACACACACACACGCGCTGATTGCTTGGGACATAGTGCAGGTTCTCTCCATGTAGTTCTGCTCTATAAATACTTGCTTTAGTAAATGAAAGTATCATATTGTAATACTTTTAATGTTGCTGCTTTCAGCAAACTCATCTGTTGCATGCCTCCCACAGTTTGGAGGGGCTGTGTGTGTGTGTGTGTGTGTGTGTGTGTGTGTGTGTGTGTGTGTGTGTGTGTGTGTGTGTGTGTGTGTGCGTGTGCGTGTGCATGCGTGTGTGTGTGTGTGTGTGTGTGCGTGCGTGCGCATTCATGGGCCTGTATATAATGTATGTGGGTGTGTACATTAGCCATATTTAGTGCATGAGTGAAGCTGGCTGACACAGAGACTTAATTGCAGTAGGTAGACAGGGAGTGCAGCCCTGGGCCCTGGTTCAGCTCTGCCTTGGGGTCACTGGGGGTCCTAGCTGTGCAGGGAAGCACATGTTATTAGTTGAACTGCTGCCAGGGTGAAGGATACATAAGACTGTCTGTCATGGAGAGTTTGTTTGTGTGTGCGTGTGCATGTAATACATGCGTGTGCACGTGTGTGTGCGTTTGTGTGTGCGTCCGTCCTTCTGTGTGGACATATGGCGTGTGTGTGGGTGTGCGCACAGAGCCCATGTCAGGGCTCCTTGTCAAGGCCTAGCTCGTTTAGGCAACGCCTTGAAATGAAGGCCAGACTGCAGCCAGTGAAGGACAGAGGAGATCTCTGGGCGATGAGGACATGAGTGGAGGTACTGAGGACGAGCAAAGTGAAGTCATTAATTTAATGCTGAAAGTTGTAAAACATTGACAACTTTGTCACGTTTTTTGTGATAAGGAGACAGGGGAGGAGGTGAGAAGACTGTAGTTGAATTGAGGTTAAGGATGGGAGGGGAGAGGAGGTGAAAAAATCAAACTAAGGGAAAGTAAGGAAAGTAAGGAAAAGAAGAAAGAATTTCTTCTTTTCTGAAGAGTGAGGAGGGAGGGAGGGAGGGATGAGGGCAGAGGTAAGAGGAGAAGAGAGAGGAGAGAAGTTGTGAGGCTGGTCGTGTGTGTGTGTGTGTGTGTGTGTGTGTGTGTGTGTGTGTGTGTGTGTGTGTGTGTGTGTGTGTGTGTGTGTGTGTGTGTGTGTGTGTGTGTGTGTGTGTGTGTGTGTGTGTGTGTGTGTGTGTGTGTGTGTGTGTGTGTGTGTGTGTGTGTGTGTGTGAGTTAGCTCACATTATGTCATCCATTAGGAATGAATGATGGCCATTTGTTCACATGGTGTACAGTACCTGCTCTTAGCATGAATATTAGATTGTGGGCCAAGCACATATTTTCCATGAAGTGTACAGTGCAAGTCGAAATGTATAATATTTAGCCTGGTCTTTTTTCTTATGGGGGGCTTTTTAAGCCTTCCTGCATTTTCTATAATTATGTCAAATAACACATGAACCATCAAACTCTTCATATTGTATGTCTATACAGTATCTGAGCGTTGTGTGCATGGCATGCATGGATGCCACGTGTGTATATATATTCATAAGTGAGTATTTGTATTTCGCTCACATGTGCGTATGTGTACACTGTATATACTAGCTTGCTTGCATGTGCACAGCCTCCACTAGACCCTTCGGTAACTGCTATGTGTATTCTGTGATCATAAGCATAGTATGTATTGTGTTTCCACTGGTGCAGTGTTTTCTGGTTTTGTTTAATCCATTGAGACCTGGAACGCATCCATGTCACGTTAGCGTTTAACCACATTAACCATTAACCCATTTTGGGGCGGGAACCCCTTTTGGTGTTTTAAACATTGTTATAATTTAGCTATTGAAAAATAGCAGATCTACAAGCTCATAGCGCGCCACCGAGTGGCGCGCTATGAACTTGTAGGTCTGCTATTTTTGAAAAATCGTTAAAATGTGCCTCAAATCTTTCCGAAAATTGTCATGATTTAGAAAACTTTTATTTTTTAAATTTCGACGTCAGGCCTGAATGGGTTAATGGTTTTTTCTGAGAGGGTCCTATTAGCATTAAGCTACTACTGCAGTTTAATTATTTTTATTCACATGTGTTATTAATTTCCGAAGGCAAGGTTGGCGGTATAATACAGCAAACTGTTTCATCTCAGTTCCTAAAGGGATAGTTCCGGATTTTTTAACTTAAGCTGTATGAAATACTTGCCATTACTATAGTGGTTGCAACTGTATTTATTGATTGCCGTGAGTCCCGTGGTGGGAGTTCTGCTCTGGTTTTGGAGAAATATTAAGTAGTTCCGGTCATTTTGTGGGAGGCACTTAACTCACAAAACTTGTATTTTGTATTGTTGACCTATTTCTACCATATTGTGCAACTTTCATTCGCACACAAATGTTTTTTGTGTCCATATCACTACGCCCAAAAAATAGTTCCATGTGATAGAGGGGTCAAAGTTGAACGAAAGTTGCACTAATATTTTAGAAATTGGTCAACAATGCAAATGACGCTAGTTTTGTGGATTCATTTACTTTTAATGCATGGCCCCCAGTGCCCCCCCCCCCCCCCCCCCAATCAATGAATACAGTTGCAACCACTATATTAATGGCAAGTATTTCATACAACTTAAGTTAAAGAAAATTGTGAACTATCCCTTTAAGCAGTAAAACCCGTAGTGTTAAAGACCTGCTAAAGACCTGTTTGGTTCATGTCTTTTTGAAGCTTCCCATGAAGATCCTGGTAGTTTCCTGTGCTCTTTATATCTCCAAAGCATTCATACAGTATACTCTGTGTGTTTTAAAAACAACATCTGGTGTTCAGACATGCACTCATGAATCCAGGTTTGATGCAACTTGATGCAACATGCCAAATGCCAATCAGAGCCTCACAAAAGGCATGCGTTTACATGCATTGGTCAATGAGTAAGTAAGCCGGCCTGGGCCATGGCTCAGTGGTCCAGGCACCTTGGCTGGTAATCCAGTCTGGCAGTGTGCTGCGGGTTCGACTCCCGATCCCGACAGCCTTTACTGCATGTCTTCCCCCCATCTCTCTCCCCATTTCCTGTCAGCATGTCTGTCCCTCCATAAAAAAATTAAATAAAAAAAAAGCGAAAGCCAAAAAAAAACATAATGAGTAAGTAAGCCTTTTCAGCGACATTGAGTGATACAAAAACAAATGCTCCTCCGTTTCCAACACCACGTCTGTCAAGGAGGAAGTCAATGGCTTGTTTTTGCTGTAATGCATTTGGTGTTTCCTTTGGGATGTCTCTGGAGGATCCAACGTATACTGTACATTCTAACAAATACTGGAATACAAAATGACAGCAAAGATGAAGCAACGATAAAGGTACTATAAATCACCTTTAATTGACATTTTGGGGTGAGAAATCCATGACATTGAACAGGGATGGTTTTTCATGCCTGAGACGTGTACAGGGACTGTTTGACTGTTAATCCCAAACCACACCAAAGGGTCGGGTCGGGACAAAACGGTTTTTAAGGTAAACCACACCAATGCTACTCATTGAGTTGCAAGGAGTTGCATTGGTGTGTCCCGACCCGACCCTTTGGTGTGGTTTGGGCTTCGAGTGCACAAACTCTAGCAGTATCCAGATTTAGCCAAATGGACCTGTACATTTGTACACTCTGTAAAACTAACCCTGGCGTATTTGAGTTGAGACGGCATGGTCACCCTACAGCACCTCCAGTGGGGTGGTCAGCCTTGTTGCGCAAGTCCTTGGTGTGGCCTTGCGCAGCTGCATCACAGATTTGTTCTGCTGCCAGTTGATTCCAGGGGTATTCCCTCATTTCAGAGACCAACATTACATCCTGTTTTTAGAAGTCTCAGTGTGTGTGTGTGTGTGTGTGTGTGCGTGTGCGTGTGCGTTTGAGCGTGCGCATGCCTGCTATACCAGCGGTGCAGGCAGCCCCTCAAAACAAACACAGACAGCCATCACAGACTCCTGTTGCTCTTGGAGACCACCATACCCCCTCCCTCTGTCTGTCTGTCTCTCTCTCTCTCACTGCCATTTAACTGTGCCCAATGTTTCCTGATCACTTACGCTTAAAAGTTTGGGAATTTATTTGTAGATTGATTAAAAAGATTAAATATTTAGGATGTAGAGTCTTGAGTCACATGACTTGATTCCCAAATGTGACGACTTCTGACTTGTTCTATTCTCTCAACAACAAAAAAGAAGACTTGAATTGACTTTGACTTGGTATTCAGTACTTGGAACTTGGTCTGTTTTGGTTGCCAATGAGCATTGCCTGCAGCATTTGACTTTCTAACATTTTGCTTTGAAACAGCTTAGCTCCACTCAACAGCGCACAAGACTTTTTAAAGAGAAAGTGAAAGAAACTGTCAAATAATATCAGATTCTGTACAGAAATTCCATATTGGTGCATCCATAGTTACTGTATGAAAACCAGGAGCTTGTTTTAACTACCTGAAGTAATTTAGCTACTACTAACTATTTAACATCAAAGAAATACATTCAAACATGTTGATACCACTGTTTGTTCCATTTTTGTGTTTAATTTTCAAAAGTTTCTTGCCACCTTCCCCATGACCTCATGGGTGCTTAGTCATGCTGTGATGTCATTGCAGGCTCCAGGGGCAGTTCCCATGGCATTGCCTCTGGCCAAGCGACGAGAGGATGAAGTGTCTGTGGGGAGCACGCCATTGGCCAAACAGCCATCCAATCAGGCCTCAGACTACGCCAGCAGCCCGGTCAAAACCAAGACTGTCACAGGTATGCTTATCTCAAGCCCAAACTGTTATCATAGATTCAATAAATCCTTCAACACTAAATTGCCGGTCTGTTCTCAGATTAGGTTCTATAAGGTTGAGTATTGCTGTTGAAATCTCCAATCACATTGTGATTATAGCGTGTGACAGTTTGGACTCTCTGTTGCCACAGTGTCTGTGCAAGAGGCATCTCTGATTTCAATAGTGAAATAATAACGGGGCTACAGTTTTTAACCTTGTTACTATGTAATTAATCCATGTTACTATGTTGTTACATAACATACTGTGGCGACCTGACACCTGGGTGACCCTGTTCCTTGGAGGACACCGCATCTCCAGGCATCCCTGCTCTGTTTTCCTCCTCCTAGCTGTATTACCGTGGCTCTCTGGGCTCCAGATGCCCAGAATAGATGAGTGGCTTGGCTGTCCAGACCCTTCCTCTATGCCAGTTTTCCGCTTTCTGGGACCCCCCTCCTCAGAACACAAACGCACACACGCGCGCACACACACACACACACACACACACACACACACACACACACACACACACACACACACACACACACACACACACACACACACATGCTGGTACACATACACACCTAGGGTTTTGCACACGTGGAGATCAGTGCAATACACAAATGCATACACACATTCACACATGCACACATTCACACACACACACATTCACACATGCACAAACACACCATTGCTTTGGTCCTCTGTTAGATCCTCTCTGGTGTATTTTCCAGCGCACTGTCTTGCTGTTTCTAAGTTGGAAAGTCTGAACCCTTTGGGGCTGAGGATGGACAGATTGGAGAAACAGGAGAGGAGAAGGACACAGAAGAAGCGATGATGGCTGCAGTTCAGAACCTTGTCAGGGATGTGACTGCCTGGTTTATAGTCTTGAACACGCTGTTAAACACATACACGCCTGTGATTCCCATAGGTCCTGGGGTTATTTGCAGTGGTTGCAGGCCAGGTCAGGACAGGAGTCAAGTCATCGAGCGTGTGCGTGCAATGCAATAAGCACTTATAATGTTATTCTTGTCAGTTTGAGGAACCTGTCTGTGATAGTGTTGGAGCTGACACAAGTAAGTCTAGGGGAAGCCCTTAACACACACGCACACAACACACACACACACACACACACACACACACACACACACACACACACACACACACACACACACACACACACACACACTGACACTCCTACCTGGGAGGACTGCTGAAGCAGTCACTCTGTTTAGGAGCTGTCCGTGACACAACACAGGCCCTAATTCACTGCAGCGATGGTTTTCATTTAATACCCATACAGTATAAACCTAATACCCCTCCTTTCTCCCTATTGATATTTAATTGATGTGATTCAATGGAATATCTTGGCTGGGTTTCACGTTGGGGAAACTGAATTAGTTGCAGTATTTTAGAAGAAAAAAAAAGGAAGGAAAGAAGAAAGGCCTCCCCAGTCTCTACTGTTTGAATGTCACGGTGTTTAGACTCCAGGTCTTTTAAGCGCTTCCATGGCCGAAAGATGCTCTGCCAAGCGATTGCAGCAAAGAGTCGGGGGAAATAAGCAAATGATGGTTTACTTTCTTTCAAGTCAGTGGGAAATGTGTTCCCAACAGGAGTGATGAGTCCCTGTTTTGGGTGAAGTCATACTGTAGCTATAAATATCAGCGTATATCTATGACGTCGCCCTTTTGTCATAAAGTTGTTTTGACAGGCGAAATGCTCCTTCGACATTTTTGGAGTCCTAAAAAACCCATTAAGGTTCTTTTTGGTTTTCTTTAAAAGCATGCTGCTGAAAAGGTCACAGCGGCTTTTTTTCCTTCATTTCCCCCTGCGCTCCTTGATTCATCTAATCTACACTAATGGCTTTTCCATACCGCAGCATCTTTGCTTACTCACATCTCGACAGTGTGCTCGCTCATTAAGGACCGTCAGTAAACAGTCCCTCTGGCTCCCACAGAGTGCACACACACAGCTCCAGCAGGCTGCAGCCCATCACCAACACTCTGCTAAAGTCTATTACAACTAGAGTACACTGTGGTTATCAATCTACATGGCCTCCTATCTGCCAGCTGCCTTTTTCCATCTTAACTTTTTGTTTGCTTGTCTTGTTTTTTGTTAGTCATTCTCTACTCCTGTATGGTTCTCTATTGGTATGGTCATTTGCAACTGTGCGCGCATCCGTCTGACTATGAGACAGTTGCGAGTTTCACAATCAGTACATGCGCACACACAAATAAACACACACTCGCTTACCATGTCTCGTGGTGAAATGTTAAATGGACAACACATCTGGACTGGAGTTGTGTGCGTAATGGAGTGTTTAATGTTGGGCATGTTCCTATATGGCATCTCATTATTGGCTTGCATTAGTTCATTAGAAACATATACTCAGTCATTCTTGAGCACTTTCTACACCAAATATTTTCCTGGTAAAGGGTAAACAAGCCTTTGGTTACTAGGTGTTGCTACCATGTGTTCTTAGATTTCGAAATGAAAACCCACACATTGAAACGAATGAATTTCTCTCAGTAGTTGAACAGCATCTCCTTTGGAAGTGGCCGCAGCACTGCCGGAACAGATGTAACAAAAAAAAGTTACAAATTGTTTCCGAGAGCAATCAGGATACGAAGAGGGCCGAGGCATTTAGGCCCTGGTGGTTCTAATTACAACCAAACGACCAGCCTCCGTACAGAGGCACCGTCCTGACGGACTGCAGCTCCTCTCAGCAGCGGGACCTGGCTGCAGTTTCCCACTTTCTTCTCATCATAAGAAATTAGAATCCATCCTTCCTGTGATTAATTGACAATTGTATTCCTGTACAGTCAGTATTATGTGATGGTGATGACTTTAGGGAATAGGAAGTGCTGGCAAATATACTGAGTGAAAAATGCAATGTTCTCATGTCCTGCGGGGGTCAGTGGATTGCTGCGATACTTGATATATAGAATTATACTGATATTACGCTACACTCAATTGTCTTAATAATCCAGACTTCCTGTGATTAATTGGAGGTTGATGAATAGAACAGTGAAGTCCTCATATTTTCCAGGTTTGGCAGGTTGTGATATTTGTGATATTTGAGACATATATACCCGGTGCTTAATTCTATGGGTTTATATATTCTGATATTTAGCCCTCCCTCTGGTATAAGCTAGTTGACGGAGAGGCAGTGGCAGAGAGAATGAGATGGAAGGAGAAAACTACAGTATGTGGTGGTGAGACCCTCAATGTTTATATCCACCCTAAAGCAGAATTCACATGCGTGTTACTCCTTTGATTGCACACACAGTTCAGTGAACGCTGAATACTGGTGAACACAAACAACTCAAAGGAATACATGGGAATGGGAACAGTTGTAGTTGTGAACTATCCAAGGTTATAGGGATACCTTGTAGTTGGTGTTTAGGGTGGATTTCCCTTGTAAAACCTTCCCCATGCTGCAGTCACGTCCTGAGACGAGCTGCTGACATCCAACATGTTATGATTGGAATTAGGCTCTCTAAAGAAGATTTATTAATTGCTTTACCATGTGTGGTGAATAAGGGTCTGGATGTTTTAACAGAGGGGGGAGTGGTCAGGGGAGCTTGCTCTGGGCTGGGCTGGCTATGATGTAAAAGACTCTGGCTGAGGTCAGACCTTCAATATGACTCAGTTATTATTTTATCATGTTTTCCTGTGATGTTTATGCTTTGTTGAATGTTTGCTGAACATATAAATTATACATATTTTCTGAGTCTTATCTTTTGTCGGCAGGGGATGCATTTGATCTCCAAAGCCGTTGGTGGCGGCTAGTTGTCTGATGGATCTTTCTGAATGTTTTTGAAATAGCGGCGTGTTTACCTCAGGACATCTGATCCTGCCGTTTAGCTTGGATTGAATCAATAAGGCCTAATGATTTAATGCAGGGGTAAACCTGATCGGACAAGAGATGAGAAATGGGCATTGTGTCCTGATGGGCTTTAATCTCATCAGCACTGACGGAGGAAGGTTTGCAGGCAAATTGATAATTGCCCTGAGAAATGAATTGTGTTGTTGTAAGAAATGAATTTAAATGGTCCAGCTCATTTTTCCCTTTCTGGATCGGGTACTGAGAAAGTATTTCCTTTTGTTGGTTGTATTATTTCTTTTTGCTAAATTGTAATTTGGCATTTCACTCGGTAGCTCTAATGTGTTTGTTTTAACATGACTCCAAATAAACGTCTAGCTATATGACAAGGTTCATTTTAGTTGCGGGGGTTATGTGCGGAGTATAATTTCTCCGGGGACTTTCAGGGGGTTGGTAATGACCGCAGCAGACGTTTTATTTTTCAGCCTTCAGTCGTCTATTTGGGTAAACAGAGGGGAGATGTACAGGTTGTTTGCCAGTTGGAGTCAACACATGTGTTTGAGCCGCCATTCGTAGGGACACGTGGGAAATAAACACACACGCTTGGCTCGGGCTCGTTGGAGGCAGCCAGCCAACTGGACTGCCACTGGAGCTGTACACTGTTGACCTGGAGGAGACGTCATTAGGTTCTTATATAGGAACCGCATCATCACCAGCATCCTGCCACAAAACAACAACCTATCATGAGTGTTAGAGCTCAACAATTCAACCATTACATACGTATTAATTTGTTTGTCTTGTGGATATTTTGTTTTAAAACGTTCCATGCTGTTGCCCTTTGCCTCGAGAACTGCAGGCATCACTTTCATTAGGAATCAAACAATTGGAATTGGAATATTGGTATAGAATGCTAAATTCTCTTCTCTATACTAGATTATAGTTCTTTTTTTTTAAAAACATACTGAGGAGCACAACATGGCTTCCAATCACTCACACATGCATTGTAAAGGCTCTTGCACACTGAGTTTTAATCTGTCATCCGATCGTCGTGTTATGCACACATCTTGCACACTAAGGCTGATGCGTATTAATCAATTCGATGTGAAAATTTTGCAGAACAAAACAGAGTCATCATGCAGTGAGGATGATTGCGTGGTCCTGAAAGGTAGAAATGTAAGTTGTAACCTAGACATGTTACCAAAGGTTACATTTCTACCCTCTCTGCGTTAAATGAACCCTCAGAACTTTACAGTGATCTTGCAAGACTGCAGCTCAGCGTCAGACATTCTGGTACTCCTCGCTGGCATGTCAAGTTAGTTTGTGCTCCAGTATAGCATTGGCACTCAGCCCTCCTTTGAAAAACACTCAAGCACACAATGTTTTACCCACTATGCATTTAAGTGGTCAATTGGAAAATATCAAGTTAACAGGTTGTATGTTGAGAGACAGGTTGCTTGGCTGGACCTTCATTGTGAGATGAAATGGTCCGATATGCTGGATAGGATGTGGAATAATATTGATATGTGGGCAATTTTTTTTTGTTCCGCCTGATTATTCCTTGGCCAGGACAATACTTTTATGTGCCCACTGATTATCATACTTTTCCACTGGAGATATAGATTTTCCCTCAGAACTCACCTCAGGGGAATTAACAGGATAACTCCTAATCCAGTGAAAGAGAATAATTTTCAGTACTGTGTTTTGGTAGTTCAAAGCCTCCTCTCTGAACAACTAATAGCGAGTCATCCCTGTTTCCAGTTGGCCATCTGAACAGATGCCTGGCTCTTTTATGGTCTAAGGAGAGTGCTGTGTTTTGTTATACCACATTCAGCCTAGCTACAGCTTGGTGCTAATCAAGAGGGGACTTTCCTCCAGTTCCAGCGACGGTGCCTGTAATGTGTAGGCAAATGCACAGAGACACTCGGCACCACCTATAGCTCAGATGGTTTCCACAGAGACACTCGGCACCACCTATAGCTCAGATGGTTTCCACAGAGACACTCGGCACCACCTATAGCTCAGATGGTTTCCACAGAGACACTCGGCACCACCTATAGCTCAGATGGTTTCCACAGAGACACTCGGCACCACCTATAGCTCAGATGGTTTCCACAGAAGTGAGAGCAAGACGGTGAGAGCAAGGTGATGACATACTGGGTGGATGTGGGAATTAATTCTGTCTTTAACATTCTGGCTTTGGTCAATATCAATACATGTATATTTCATTTTAGATGTTTTTATTTATTCATTATAATGTGTTTTTATTGATGTCTCTATGAGAGCTGCATGCTTAAAGGACTACTTCACCACTTTTCAACCTATCTTCACATTATGTCCTCACTAATAATCATGATAAAATGCCACCATTTCTTTCTACTCGGTCTGTGTCTCATAGGAGGGCTGTGTGCAGTTCAGAAACCCGTCCACCAGTGACGTCATCGTTAGGCAGATTTTTTTTTAAACAAGAATGTTTCGATTTTTATTATCGTGAGAACAATGGCTTTCATTTTCGCATCGCAACAATTCAGGACTAGAAAGCATGCAGTTTCTATTAGCTTGGATTCCCCATCGATGATGCCACTGGTGGACGGGTTTCTGAACTGCCCACAGCCCTCCTATGAGACACAGACAGGAGTAGAAAAGATTTGTGCCATTTTATCATGATTATTAGTGATCCTTTAAACACCTTAATTTCCCCTCAGAATGAATAAAGTACCTACCTATCTACCTACCTACCTACCTACCTACCTACCTACCTACCTACCTACCTACCTACCTACCTACCTACCTACCTACAGTACCTACCTACCCAGTGTATATATATTATGTAGGTATATTAGGTAAGACCTAATATACCTTGATTATCTGTTTCTCTTTGGTTTTGTCTTTAAACTCTGCACATGCTAACATAATGCATTGTACAGTACACATTACACAGGGTGCATTTGACTAAAGACACATTTTACTGCACACAGATTAGACTTGACTGGACTGGGAACTCTCGCTTTATGTTCAGTTCTATAAACATATTGTTCCCAATAAGTGTCATAATGTAAAATAAATTAATTTTGCACTCCTTACAACACTACTGCTGGCTGATGACAATGTCATAGAAGAGCTTGACGTGTCATGTCCTCAAAGGTCCCTCTTATTGTTTAGAGTTGTGTGGCTTTGGCAGGGGGTTGTGTCACAAGTTGTTTTCTTCTTGTTTGAAGACAGTCGATGTTCCTATTTACTTTACTGGCCTTGATGGGACTCTGGTCACAGTATTTTGCCTGGCCAAACATTTTAGTCGAAGACTAAAATGCAGAGTGTTTTGCATTCATTTTTCTAAACCAAACACTAGAACGATCATTTATGTCACCTCAAGGGGTTTGTTTGCACGTTGCTAAGGAACACCATTGCAGAAGTGTTAACAGTTGTTTTCATGTGATTATCCTTTACAAGAAAGGCCACAGAACGGCGACTTTGAAAACAAGTCGTTTTGCCTGAGTTTTGAGGTCGGCTTCAGTCTCTCTCGCACAATTACGCCACAAATTGGTTCACATAAAACTAGCCTCTTAAGTATTTTCTTTATTTGTCCCTAATGAATGTTCTTGTTGGCAGCCAGACTGTGTTTTTAGATTGAGAGCCTCCCGGGCCTTCTCATTGTTCTCTACTAGCCCCTACCAGAGTAATGATCTCATTGGCTTTACTTCCAAATCCTAAAATTAGCCACTGGCGCACAGAGAATGCACTTAGTTTTAACTAAGTGCGGCAGTGGCTCAGGGGTAGAGTGGCCATATGGGAACCACAAGGTTCCCAGTTCGAACCCGGGCTCCCCCAGAGTTAGTGTCGAAGTGTCCTTGAGCACTGAACCCCTAATTGCTCCCGATGTGCAGGTTGGTATGGTTTCCTCCGTCATCAGTGTATGAATGTGCATGTGAATGGGTGAATGTAATGCACAATCTATGTAAAGTGCCTGTTTATGTGTGTCTGTATATCAAATGAGAGCTGATGAGGGGACGTCAGGCAGAACTCAATCGTCACACTTTTACCATAATCCTGACCCAAAGTAGCTTGATGGAAGTCAGGCAGTTTTCATTGGCCGCCACCCGCTTTGCAAGAGGGGATAATGTTTTCATTGTGTTATTTATGTAGTTTAATTTTCCTCGCAAAGTCAATAATTTATCAAGGTAATGAAGGCCCAAGCAGGGAAAGAAAAACAATATATGGCAGGAATAATGAGATAGTAGGCCCCCCTGAGGAGGGTGAGTGCGGTCTGCGGGGAGCTTTAATTCAGCAGATTAAAATGTCCCTCGCTCTCACTGACGAGCCCACAAACTGCTCACTGACATGCATGCTGCCTGGTCAATCTGCAGCGAAAAGATCTGTCCCACATCTTGGCCTTGAAGTATTCCTTCTGTGCTCTTATGAATGATGGGGGGGATTAGGGTCTGTGGATGTTGGCTGTGGTTTTTGGGGGGTTAAGGTAAGAGACGCAGGGAGGGGAGTTGGGGTTGAGATGTGGTTCATCAGGCAGAGAAGGGGATTAGTGAGCGGACTTGGGGCAGTTCATATGACAGGGAAACAGGAGTGGATTGGAAATTGGATTGGGGTGATTTCATTTCACCAGGGACCTTTCCGAGGGTCCCTGTGTCACTGAGGAAAGACACGTCTTCTCCTTCTGCTCGTTCTTTGCACGTTGTGTCATGGTCTGGCTGGCAGAGGCCTGCAGCCTTTCTCATCTGATCCCTCTCCTCTTCTCTCTTATCCCTCCCCTCACACTACTATTAGAGACGAATCTTTAATGTTAATATCCTCAACACTACAGCTATATTCTGTTAGGACATCTTGCTACGACAACCTTCAAACCCACAGGTCTCAGAATGAAAGAGCAAAAGACAGACTATATGAAGGATGGGGGAGTGAGAGAGTCAGAGAGAGAGAGAGAGAGAGAGAGAGAAAGTGTGAAGGACACATACAATAAAACTGTGGTCTGAAAGCAGCCAGCCCTCCACAGACAGCCCAGCCGTACCACCACTTTGCATGGCGGCTTCAATAGCGCTGTAACAAATGGAGTCGCATAAATATTTAAATAAACACCGACTTGCATCCAAAACAAATAGGCGGGTGGGTTATTAAAGAGCCTCGGTACTGCCTCCGCACGCAGCTGTAACAGAATATACAACACTTCAAGTCATTGTAAACCACTGGTAATAGGGAACATACCAGAGAGATACAGGGCTGCATGGGAAAACACTGATGGTCCCTGAACCAGACGCCTTTTTAGGGTCCAGTTGCTCAACCACTCTGCAAGGACAGAGGGACAGTCCACTCAGCAAGGACAGAGGGACAGTCCACTCTGCAGGGACAGAGGGACAGTCCACTCAGCAAGGACAGAGGGACAGTCCACTCTGCAGGGACAGAGGGACAGTCCACTCTGCAAGGACAGAGGGACAGTCCACTCTGCAGGGACAGAGGGACAGTCCACTCTGCAAGGACAGAGGGACAGTCCACTCTGCAAGGACAGAGGGACAGTCCACTCTGCAAGGACAGAGGGACAGTCCACTCTGCAAGGACAGAGGGACAGTCCACTCTGCAAGGACAGAGGGACAGTGTGGCTTATTTTAGAATAGTTTTTTAGTCCAATGCCTAGAATCCAATGTCCTAGAGAATACCAATTATTAATACTTGATATTTTGTCAAATTGTGCAAAACTTTTGAATCAATTTTATAAAATTTAAAATACAGCTATAGACCGCCGGTGCCTCTTGGGCACTGGCCTATTTGTTTGTAATACGTTGGGAATGTATGACCCTTCTGGTTATTACAGTATGTCAGAGTACCCGTTGTACCCATCTGTCTACTCTATGTATGTGTTCCTTTTATACCTAAGTATGGAGATCTAGTGTATACTGTATGTCTGCCTGGTTCTATCAGCCTGACTTCATGCTTGGGCCATAGATGAGCATATGCTATAGGACGGCTTGGCAGTTCTGGACAACCAGAGTTCCATATGCCTACCGGTATATACTTATACAGTACTGTATATGGAAATATTGGTTGGATTGGCGCTTCTGGAAACTGCCTATCTGCCCGACTTGACACCAAGCACTGCACTTCTCAGGATCTAAGGAATATTCCTTTTTGATTGATTGATTGATTGATTGAAGAATGTATTAACAGTTTGCAGAATTACAGTACATTTCAAGCACAAACTCAATACAAAGGCTGTTAACTATGAGTGGACGACCCAATTAAGCATTACACTTGTTTCCAATAGGGTCCACCATGTTCAAATCATCAAAACATTTAGAGACGTACAAATAGACACTTCTATAGACAGAACAGGAATTCATCATAAAGGAGGTAAAAAGGGAAAAGAAACATATACAGTGAGGGGAAAAAAGGGGTGGGCGGTGGGGGGGATTCACGTTCAGCTCCGTTAATTTGTTTGTTTTCCTTGGAGGAGCTGCGTTGGGTCCCCAAGTTGGCTCAGTGGCCATACCTTGAGTTGGCTGTGTGGCCGCGACCGTCTCTAGTGTTGTCCTTGCGTTCGTGTTTGAGGGATTCCGATTTTACAGGGGCCAGTTTCGAATTGCAGCCGTCCGTAGGTGCCCTTTGAGAGCGGTTTTGAAAGAGTCAAGGGATTCGCATGTCTTAATGACAGTTGGTAGGGCGTTCCACATTTTGGTGGCATAGGAGCGAAAAGAATTTAGTCCCTTGTTTGTGCCGAATCTGGGTTGTACATGGTTCGTTGCACTCCCTCTGGTGTTGTGGGTGTGGACTTCGTTAACATTAAGGAAGTATCTAGACAGGTACATGGGTATCTTGGTGGTGTATCGAATCTTGTGGACCAGACCCATTGCAAGATGCTGTACTCTGTCGTCGACCCTAAGCCATTCCAGCCTGTCGAAGTGGG
The DNA here is from genome assembly GCF_951216825.1 of Electrona antarctica. Lineage (NCBI taxonomy): Eukaryota > Metazoa > Chordata > Actinopteri > Myctophiformes > Myctophidae > Electrona > Electrona antarctica. The sequence goes on from NC_136811.1 coordinate 21,270,916, forward strand.
CAGGGGTGAGGTGGGTTCGGGGGGCTAGGTCAAGTAGGAGCCTGACCAGTTTGTTTTGGGAAGTCTGGAGCCTGGTTTTAAGGGCCTTTGAGGTGCTGTGGTACCAGGAGGTGCATGCATAGTCAAAGAAACCCTGTACAAGGGCTCCTGTTAAGGTCTTCAAGGTGTTTTTCTTGACCAGTGAGGAGATCCTGTAAAGGAATCTTGTTCTATGGTTGACCTTTTTGATTACGTTGGTGGCCATTTTATCTTCTCTCTATTATGTGATGTGTCGAATCCAGTGTTGTAATTTTGCTGAATTGCACTCAGTCGCATTTTTGCAGAGTTACTGTAAACTAACACTCTGGACTACACTCAGTAAGAGTGTGAGTTGACTCTGGATAGCTTGCTCATACACGTGTGTGTGTCTGCGCCTGCTAGAATGAACATTTGCACGGAGTGCAATGCACACCCGCCACACACCCTCACACCTTTTACAGCCCTAGTTGATCTGCTACAGTGGTGTTGTGTAGCACATCATGAACCAGAGGCCACACTTGATTTTGCTTCTCTCGCCCAACTCATTGTGCTGCAATGACGTTGTGTTTTTCGGTGTGTGTTTTGATCTGATCACTTGACACATGCTCGCTCTGTGGGCTTCAAAAGGCCCGGGGCTTTCACTGGCTGTGACATGTGACAGTTGGAGCTGTTAATCCATTGAGACCTGGAACGCATCCATGTCACGTTAGCGTTTAACCACATTGACCATTAACCCATTTTGGGGCGGGAACCCCTTTTGGTGTTTTAAACATTGTTATAATTTAGCTATTGAAAAATAGCAGATCTACAAGCTCATAGCGCGCCACCGAGTGGCGCGCTATGAACTTGTAGGTCTGCTATTTTTGAAAAATCGTTAAAATGTGCCTCAAATCTTTCCGAAAATTGTCATGATTTAGAAAACTTTTTTTTTTTAATTTCGACGTCAAGCCTGAATGGGTTAAAGAGGATGAATAATCACCATTAGAACACCAGCATGTTTATGGGAAAAGGGACTGGCAGCTCCACACTCTCACAGATGAAGACTGGGACACGGAGGGAGAAAGAAGAGATAGAGAGGGAGGGGCTGTAGAGAGGGGAAAATAAAGCAGCGGACAAGGCTGTGCGGTTAGGGGATGTCCTGTCATTAGCCTAACATATTGGCTTAGCAGAGGTTGAGAACGAGGACATGACTGCGAGGGCACAAGGCAGAGGGAATAACCCGACGCTAAGAGGACTCTGAGGACTTGTTAGTCCTGGGGCGTTTTAAGGGCCTGTCAGGCCATCCCATCACATTCCCTTTTCCATTGGATTTAGAGCTCTCTTGTTCTCCCATTCTTCATTCTCCATCGTGTGTCTCTCACTGCATGCAGAGCCAAGGCTATAACTGTGGTCCGGCCTCAGTTTGACTCTAGAAGCTACTCATTTAACATGCCCACCTTCCCCTCTCTGCAGAAACACCGGCCCCTCTGCGCTCACCATAACAAGCTATGGCAGTTACATTCCAAGTAATGACCCCAGCATTAATGACCAGAGCCCTGGGATGGTATTACAAAAATAAAAAATGCGGAGACGCATGCACGCTGCCCCGGTATTGGCACAGCCTGCAGTTAAGACGCACTCTAACAGTGATCTGCCCAGCAGACTCACTTCCTGGCCAATGTCCAAAGTCTTGGAAAACCGATAAAAAAAATGTCTCACTTTCTCGTAGGTTAAGGTTAGGTTTAATATGTTACAGTGAGGACCAGGTTGATCGTTGATGTTTAGCTTTGGCGGAAGAAAATGGCTGCCAGTTACGGTTTTGTTGCTTATTAAAACAAAACGCAACCCCAGAAAAGTGATGGCCTCCTTCGAGAGCACAGAATAATATTAAGCATTGCGTGGTATTCAAATCATACCCTGTGTGGAGTCTAGAGTCTAGAGTAGACATCCAGCAGATTTTATAGTGTTGAGTATGTAGTATAAGGTCAGAGTGGAATAAACTAAATGTAATAGTACTGGCTCTACCATCGCCTGTTCCAGAATCTCTCCATTGGGTGTGATTCAGACTCCGTGCTAAGTCCTGTGTGTGTGTGTGTGTGTGTGTGTGTGTGTGTGTGTGTGTGTGTGTGTGTGTGTGTGTGTGTGTGTGTGTGTGTGTGTGTGTGTGTGTGTGTGTGTGTGTGTGTGTGTGTGTGTGTGTGTGTGTGTGTGTGTGTGTGTGTGTGTGTGTGTGTGTGTGTGTGTGTGCGCGCGCGTGCGTGCGTGTGTGAGTCAAACACAATACTGTAGGCATTTGTGAAATCAGTTACTTCCTTTATAGAGAGTATGCACATGCATGATTTTCCCATCAGGACACGCCCCCCTCATCTAGACTGAGTGGCAAAACATTGAGCAGCATGGAGTGTTGGAGTTTGGAAGCGCTCGTTGGAAATCACTCAACCGTCCTGCGTACCACCTGTTTCTAAATGTCACATAATGCAGGAGGCAGCAAAATGTTGTGTTATTGAAAACAAGCACTTCCAAACTCTGACACTTAGAAAAATAATCAAATGCAGGGCATTTCTTGACAGAAAGTAGCTCATAACGTTTCTATGGTGGATTTTTATGAAACAAAAACTTTGCAGATAGAAAGAGGATAATTCAAGCTTTTCGTACAGCTGCAATGTTGGTGAGTCTAACATTGTTTAATGCAATCAGACAGGACTTTTCTGTTTAGATGTATGGGCTGTCAAGGCCAGAAAGTAGTTTTTTGCCACTCAGTGGGTGTTCCCGCATAACTTCCAGGTACGATGATGTCACGCGCATACCCTCTATAGATTCACACTAACATTCATGCAGCACACGCAAAATCATGGCTATTTGCTTTATACACACAGTGATCAGAGGCTTAATTTTGTGTGCATATTATGTACATGTGCAGCCGGCACGCACACACGCAAGCACGCACGCACGCACGCACGCACGCACGCACGCACGCACGCACGCACGCACGCACGCACGCACGCACGCACGCACGCACGCACGCACGCACGCACGCACACACACACACACACACACACACACACACACACACACACACACACACACACACACACTGAGTGAAATGCTTTTCTCTGGAGATCCAGGGTCCACTCCACCCTCACTGGTAATAGTCTCATCATGTGTAATAGATTGCTGTGGTACATTGGCGGGACACGGTGTGAGTGTGTGACCAGAGCTGCTGTTCCAGAGCCCAGCAGGGCGGTCACTGTTTACTTTAGCATTTCATCAAAGATGATTGGTGAGGGTGTGAACGCATCATGATATCATGCTATGTTTTGGGGGTTTGCACAGGCAGGAGACTAGTCTATTTTGGGGGTTCTGTGTGTGTGTGTGTGTGTGTGTGTGTGTGTGTGTGTGTGTGTGTGTGTGTGTGTGTGTGTGTGTGTGTGTGTGTGTGTGTGTGTGTGTGTGTGTGTGTGTGTGTGTGTGTGTGTGTGTGTGTGCTCGACCGTGCGTTCGACCGTGTGTGTGTGTGCTTGCCCGTGCGTGTGTCTGCCTGAATGCGTGTATGTGTGCGCGCAGGCTTGTGTGTGTGCACGTGTGTGCGTCCATTTTCCCATTACAGTCAGTCACAGTGGGAAGTGTGACGATGCTGTTTAGTTGGGAGCAGGATTGTTTAAGGGGGGTACATGGTGAATTTAGGGAACTGACGTCAGTTGGGTGGCTGCGGTTTGCCAGGGATTACCATCCATTTCACACATACACACTACTATACATAAATATATGCATGTACTGTACGTGTGCACGTATCCACACACACTACATTGTAACACCGCCTTCATGAATAGATATAAACTGTATACACACTCACACACACACCACAGTGCGCTCTGTCCCTGGGGCAAAGTCTCCCTAGTCTAGACAGCTGGGCCACATGACAAAATGAATTGGCCACAGAGCTCTGTCATGTCTGTGGGACCCCTGCAAAGCAGAACAGGAAATGGCAACGTAATACGTTGTGACAGGGATACTGTAATGCATGCAGAGTCCTCTAGAGCAACAGTAAACGCTATTGACAACACAATGATATCCCAGCGGTTTGTGCAGCACTCTCCGCACATTACACAATGGAAGATGGTCCGTGAAACACAATCTATACCGTTAAAGTCAATGCTTTCCAGTTACACGAGTGGGGACGTTAAGTAAAAGAGTGAGTCCGCGGTGGTGTATGAGACGAAGGCCCGATGCAGAGTCAGAGTGAAAGTGATCGAAGTCCATCTAAAACATATGAACGTAGCAAATATCATACTTAAAAAGTATAAGACAATGGATCATGGTTGACTTGCAGACTCAGATATAACAACACAGACACAATTGGAGAATTGGAGAATGATATAAGTCAGGAATAGTTGTAGCAGAAAGGGGATTTCCTATATAAGCACATAATATACAGCCTGGGGGGGAACGTACAGTGTACAATATGTAATGATGCAGTACTGAATATGGGCATTATGACAGATATCATCCATTTCATATTCCCTGAGTGCCATAGGCATCTGGAGGCTGAGTGTGAGAAAATACTGGAAGAGAGTCCAGACAGGATGAGCTCGACCCCAGCCTCTCTCTCTCTCTGTCTCTCTCTCTCTCTCACACACACACACACACACACACACACACACACACACACACACACACACACACACACACACACACACATATGCACACACACATATGCACACACACCTGTGACCTCACTCAGTCAGTGTACACCTCCCTCCCGCAGCCCTTAGGCATGTTGCCACGGTGACCACAAACCACAGAATCCACGCTCCACTTCGCGCATCGCCGCGGCAACACTCTCCGGTTGCCATGCCGACCCCTCGGGCTGTTTTAGTGCTATTTTGCAAGCGTGGCGTCCTGAGGAGGCGCGGCTGGGCTGTGACATCAGCGCTCTTTCATGACAACTGTGGGACAGAGCGGCAGAGAAAGTCAGACCTTTAAATCATGGAATATGTCTTAATGTGTCTTCAGAGAGACGACCCCCCCCCCCCCCTCTTCACCTCTGACGCTCACAGGGAGCGCTGAGGAGACCTGATGGCTTTAACATCCATTATGGTACGACTCGGACTGACCTGCTCCAATGGGTGTTCTGCCTATACAGCTTTTTCTATCTAACAGAGAGTGAGTGGTGGTGAGTCTGAAGCAGTTCACACTCGCCCTCACTCACTTTCTGTTTAAATTTGTATCCTCTCTTTCTCTCTTACTGTCTCTCTGTCTCTGTCTTTCCCCCTCTGTCGTTCTTGCTGTCTTCGCCTCTAGATGACCAGGTGTGTGTCTGTGTCAGCCTTCAGGTTTCAGATGGCTAGTATAAAGGCTAATAGCAGGGCTGTTCCTGTGTGATTTGTGTGCTTGACTGTTGCCATGAGTGTCCAAACATCCATAGTCTGGAGACTCTGGACCACAGAAAGCTCACCAGGACATGTCATGTCTAGCACTGTGTGTGTGTGTGTGTGTGTGTGTGTGCGTGTGCGTGTGCGTGCGTGCGTGCGTGCGTGCGTGTTCTCACAACTCCCTTGGTGGCTCTCCATCCCTCATCCCCTCTAGGAGACATGAAACCTGAGTGTCAGCATTACTTCACCTCAATGAAGTGTCAATTAAACATCATATAACATGATACTGTGTAACAGTGGAAAAGAGCAGTGGATCACCAAGACCAGGTTAAAGAAGGGACAAATGCAGGGCAGCCCACAGCAGGTTTTTCCACATAAATGACAAAATTGTCATTTCAGCGACATATTCTTGAGTACCTTTGTCATAAAATTCAAGGTTTTCTAAATTTATTTCAGCCTGGGGTGCAAAACGGAGTAAATTCATGCATTGCTAAAATGTGCTGTCACCCATTTTACTGTATAATGGTACTCTAAATCTAAAACTCACCATTTTTAAGTCATATAGCAGTCTAATGTCTCTCTCTCTCGTCTTTGTCTGTCTGTCTCTGTCTCTTTGTCACAGAATCCCGTCCTCTGTCCATTCCCATGAAGGTTTTGCCTTGCACATCAGTGGAACCATGGGCCACATCCGAGGAGAGAATGAAGGAGCTGATTGCCCATGCCTGGGATGCCGTCAAACGTCTCACCGTACAGGTACCACGCCATACTGTGCACCAGTAGCTCCCACCCTCTCTCACCGTACAGGTACCACGCCATACTGTGCACCAGTAGCTCCCACCCTCTTTTACAGTCATGATGGCACATTCCTGTATATATTGTGGTAACTGAACAACACCAGAGCACTCAGTCGGGTAGTAGATATCGCCAATACGTCTTTTTATTATTCACAGGCCCGTGGGCATGGGCTGGTTGGGGTGCGACATAATAAAGCAGCAAATAACAACTTAAATGTCCTCCCTTTTTCAAGGGGCTTCTAAACAGTCTTTCCTCTCCGTGAGAGGGAGGTCACAGGGGGTGGCTGCTTGTGCGGACAATTCGCTTGTGCGGCTGAGACGGGTACTTCGTTCCCCGTCGTCTCTAGCCAGGCGGGTTTAATGTGATCACAGGTATGAACGGGAGCGGGTTACCTGTGAGAGAGACAAAGAGCGTTAGCGCTGATCTGGACAGACACTTTATAAGTGTGGGTGTGTGAGTGTGTGGGGATTCGCTTACCGCCAGCATGGCCCGATCTATCCTGTCGGAGAGTCAGAGAGGAAGTGAGAGCAAGAGCAGCCTCGTCTGCACTTGAGCTCTCTGTCTGGCCGCGCAGGTGGGCCTGATGAGTAACCTTGGCCTTGAGACAGCACATAGGCTGGAACGTAGCAGGCGTCGATCAGCTGGCCCAGCGGTGGGCGTGGTCTTCTCGGCTGCTCTATGCTCCTTTCCCACTGGCTCTCTCGGGTCCCATGCTTACCTGGCGGCTGGTTGCCTAGCGACATCCCACAATATGTATAGTACTGTATTCCCATTCCCATACAGTACTATACATCCACCTCTGAACCACGTGACGTGCCACACATTTCAATCGCATAATATTTTCTTGTTATTCTAATCTACAATTAGATCATTAAATCATCTGTGTGTACTGTATAAACTGAAACATATCTGAGTATAAACTTTATCAACCTGTTATTATTAATTCATCACATCACATTATTTCCTTGGGTTTCAATGACCTGCCATCGCCATCGCCAGACCCAAGAATGTAAAATCACCTACTCTTCTCTATCTTGTTCTTTTTCTTTGTCCTCCTTATCCTCTCCTCCATTACATCACCAAACCCTGAGGTTTGTCCTGGCTCAGCCAAGCCCAGCTTAGCTCTCTCTCTGTGTCTGCGGCCTAGCGGCTTCCAGGGACCTCTGTTAGCTGTTAGCCCATTAGCCTGTTTCACATACAGATGCATACGTAGCGTCTCCTGTCCCTTTGTGGCCGGCTGACTCTCTGGCTGGCCGGCTGGCTGGCTGACTGTCCCAGTCTAGCTGACTGACTAACTGGGTATTTGACTGCTTCCATTGTGTGGCTGCTTGCTGTGTCTCGAGCACACCAGTCAGATGAGCCACATCACAACCAGACCCATCTGAAGTACATCAGGAAGTGATGACAAGTCTCTAACAGATTTATTCTTGATAAAGGCCCTCTGAGAATGTGAGAATGTGTGTTTGGGTGCATATCCATGTGTGCGTTTTCATATTTCTGTGTGCACGATTCTGCACGTGCAACTACTGTATGTACATAACATGGGCAAATATGCACAAAAAAAAAGTGTCATATGAGTACTTGTGTCCCTATGGTGTGTTGTGTCCCTGTGGTGTGTTGGTACTTGCTGAACTCGTAAATAATGTATTCATTTATTAATTATTTTTATTTTGTTTCTCCAATTTTTCGTAATTTAGTCGTTATGCAAATTCCCAATTTATCCCTGCGTGTGTAGTCCCCGTCATTCCTAACACCTACGGTTGCGGGAGGGTGTAGACAGACAAGCATGTGCCTCCTCCAATACACACAAAGACAGCAGACGCTTCTCTTCACTAAGGGCCGATTCATACTCCTATCTTACCGCTGTAGTGCCGAAATGATATCGGCTCGTCAGTAGCACCGAAGAGCCGACTTTAGGACGGTAACCCCCCCCCCCCCCCCCATTATACGGAGGTGGAACGCAGAGTAATGCAGACATAATGCGGAGGTGTAACACGCAGTAATGGGGACATAATACGGAGGTGGAACGCAGAGTAATGCAGACATAATGCGGAGGTGTAACACGCAGTAATGTGGACATAATACGGAGGTGGAACGCAGAGTAATGCAGACATAATGCGGAGGTGTAACACGCAGTAATGGGGACATAATACGGAGGTGGAACGCAGAGTAATGCAGACATAATGCGGAGGTGTAACACGCAGTAATGTGGACATAATACGGAGGTGGAACGCAGAGTAATGCAGACATAATGCGGAGGTGTAACACGCAGTAATGGGGACATAATACGGAGGTGGAACGCAGAGTAATGCAGACATAATGCGGAGGTGTAACACGCAGTAATGGGGACATAATACGGAGGTGGAACGCAGAGTAATGCAGACATAATGCGGAGGTGTAACACGCAGTAATGGGGACATAATACGGAGGTGGAACGCAGAGTAATGCAGACATAATGCGGAGGTGTAACACGCAGTAATGGGGACATAATACGGAGGTGGAACGCAGAGTAATGCAGACATAATGCGGAGGTGTAACACGCAGTAATGGGGACATAATACGGAGGTGGAACGCAGAGTAATGCAGACATAATGTGGAGGTGGAGCGCAGAGTAATGCAGACATAATGCGGAGGTGGAACTAGCTTACCGACCCTGTTATTGTCCCTGCTGAACAGATGCCCTGATCATCCTGTAGGAGCCGCTAGTACAGCAATAGAGATTGTCCTCTTCACTCTGCTGCTCTCCCGTGAACATGGCCAATTGTGTTCATTGGAATGCCCGACCAAGCCGGGTGCATTGCGGAGGATTTGAACCCCTAGACTAGAACCATACCCCTGCACAACGATGAACCCGTAATTGCTGCCGCTTCCTCCCAACAAGGTCTCTGAATTAAATGAGATCAAGACGACCAGCACCACTCCCAGCAACCACGGCACTGGCTTTGGGGGACCAGAGTGGTCTTTGCCAGGACCGGCTGAACTGTTCTCATTCCAAAGCTGCAGAAGAGAGGAGAAGGCACGGTGCACATGGATTGATGTAATGCTCTACAGCCGTGAGCCCCATGTCAGCCCACTGAGTTGTTTACAGTACTTCCACAGAACTTAACTCAAGCCTATAATAGTTTGCTGGGCCCGTCATTGCCTCCACTTCCCTCTGTCCCCTTCAGCTCTGTGACTGGGACCACACCGTGCACTGAGGCAGCAATTAGGAAACAGGCCGTCCTGTTGACATGGGAGTGGAAGTGGACCAAACCGACCGAACCGACAGCTGGTACCCCAGGACTTGGAGATCCCCAAACTTAAACCACTCCATTTATTTTAGTGCGGTGTAAACAGAATACCTAATGGCTCACACTTCTGCTGCACATGTGCCCAATTTGGCACGGTTGGTTTCTTTCCGTCGTTTTTCGGTGGAGAGAGGAGTAAGAAAGGGAGGGAGAAAAAACCCCGAAAGATTACAATTTATTGTTGCTGCTGATCCCATTTTGGGCCCGAGGTGGTTGTTTATGGGGAACTTCTGATAGCCTGGGATTATGTAAATGTAAATCTATCTCTCTGTGTCCCAGATGCTTTGTCCATACCGTGTCACTGGAGTATGTCATGCTCCTAAGCGGGCATGAAGGATGAATATATGGAAGTCCTACCTTTTTTGTATTTACTACTAGTAGTATACTAGTATTTACTACTGTACGTTTCACCTGACAAATATACAGTAAAGTATAGTCATAGTATACGACTGACTTATGAATCATGGACAATCTCTGGATTTGTATCACATGCTTCCATCCATTTAAAATATTGCCTTAATATCTTAGGCCACACAGAAATGGATCTCACAGTTATGGCCCAAACTACCCTCCGTTGCTGCACATTTCATTAGACTCTATTTTTAAATGTATCTTGTACAATGTCATACACATCACAAACCAATTAGTAGGGTTGTAATATAAAATAATCCTTTTCATGGTAGTTTGGGTTGGGTCTTTTTTTCTGTGACAGACATGGTTAGCACTGATTCCTAGTGATGTCCTGTCATATGTGGTTAAAGCAGATTATTATCTGGAGCCATGAGTATCACACTCTATCTGTGGCTGACTGTCTCAAGCAAACCCAGCAACTGTTTTTTGAGCTGTAGTTATAAGCTCCATGACTTCAGGCTCAGTGCATTTTTATCTCTCTATGTCTGTCTCTCTTTTTCCTGAAGTCCCATTACCTCTGTAGGAAAGATAGGTGATTTTCACCAAGTAATGAAAATGGAAGGGAACATTAATTGCGACCTGTCCAAAACCATTAGAGAGCTTCCTTTATTTTGTTAGAGGAGCCGTCAATGATAAAGACAGATGGATGGCTAATGTCGAAACCAGACAAGCGGGCCGGCTCACAGAAAGAGGGAGAGAAATGGATCAGTTTACACACTCGGCTGTGAGAATCGCTGCTTGGGGGGACAGGAGGTCCCGCTCTCCGCTTAAACGGTAGTTCACCAGTTCAGAGACTTCTCATGAAAGACAGAGAGACGGACAGACAGCGAGAGCGTGAGGGTCTTGAAAGAGAGACAGGAGTGAGGAAGAAATATAGAGAGAGCAGGAGCCAATGTCTTTCCCACACCATTGCAACAGGCACGGTGAGGTAATAGCCACATAGCATCCAAGCTGAGGCTCCCAGGCCTGCAGTGATGCAGTCTGCTGGACCATTACAGACACAGCACATATGATCAGCGCTGCGGTCACAGCGGAGGGAAAGCCAGGCAAAGAGGACTGTATGTTTTTCCTAAAGAGACAGCTGGTTCCATGGTCATGCGGGCCTGTAATATTGCGTAGGTGGTGTTATTTTAGTAGTCACTTCAGGTTATGCTTGAAGGGCAAGGGGTGTAATTGTCACCCGGGCCAGTGTGGCCTGGCATGTCCTGAGATGGCCACTTGCCCTCAACCTTGGAGTTCTGACCTTCATCTTCCCCCTCTCCCCCTGCCTTACTCCCTCTCTTTTCTGTTTGTTACATCTCACACATCACCAAGTCATTCTCCTCACCCCTTTCACCCCTCCTTCTCTCGCCCCTGTTCCTCACCATTCCTCCCCCATCATCCTCCTTTTCATCGTCACCCTTCATCTCTTTATCCCCCTCTTCCTCTTCCTATAAGGACACCCGTGCTCTCTCTCTCTCTGGACACTCTGATAATAATCACAAGTGAACAGGACGCTGATTCTATTTCAGGAATTTTGCAATAATTCCTTGTATTTAACACATGAATGTGTTCAGCGCTGGCAGAGCAGCACGTTGCTACCAAAACTGAAACGGGATCCCCTGAAACAGAGAGCCCGTTGCCATGGAAAAATGAAGTAACGTTGCTCCCCGCAGCTGCCATGCATTAATGAATAGGACATTTTTTTGAGAAGAGAGAGTAAGAGGAGAAAGAGAAGTGGGGAAGGGGGTAGAAAAGGTAAAGACATGGAAAGGAGAGGGGGAAGACGTCGGGGGAGAGAAAGACACAGAAATGGGGAAAGTGTGAAGGGGTGTGTGTGTGTGTGTGTGTGTGTGTGTGTGTGTGTGTGTGTGTGTGTGTGTGTGTGTGTGTGTGTGTGTGTGACTACGAAGGAGTAGGCCAGATGGTTTCCATGAACAGGCTCTGACCTCCGGCTGGAGCGCCTGCCTAGTGCAGGCCCATTACTTCATCCTTTGCCCCCTCCCTCTGTCCTTCTATCTTGCCCCCCCAAGAAACCCTCCCTATCTTTGTCACATCTTGGAATTGTCACAATTACAACCTCCATTTTGCGCCACTTAAATCACCGGGTCTCCCTGCGGACCACGACGGTGCAGACGCAGATACCGTATGAATTATCTGCAGTTGTTCCAAATAACCAACCTTACTGTTCCCCTGTCTGCCACAGTCAGAGCCCAGTAGAGGTGTCCTCAGAGGTGCCTGTTCCCCTGTCTGCCACAGTCAGAGCACAGTAGAGGTGTCCTCAGAGGTGCCTGTTCCCCTGTCTGCCACAGTCAGAGCACAGTAGAGGTGTCCTCAGAGGTGCCTGTTCCCCTGTCTGCCACAGTCAGAGCACAGTAGAGGTGTCCTCAGAGGTGCCTGTTCCCCTGTCTGCCACAGTCAGAGCACAGTAGAGGTGTCCTCAGAGGTGCCAACACGGCACGTATAACCTGATGGGAAAAGGTGCACCATACAGACCACAATACAGCACACCCTTTTAACACCACGAACGCCCGGGGGTATTTAGGACCATTGAATCAGAGCACCCAGCCATTTGCAGCAACGGAGCACATTTAACGACGCACCAGGCGCCATCCCGGATGTAGCTGAAGTAGTAGCCAAAACACCCCCAAGGCGATCAACAACAACAGGAGGTATGATTAATTCTAACGCGACTAGCGACGGGACCACGATGGCCCGTCTAAAACATAATCTTTGATTAGAATTGGACGGATTGATTTAGATCAAGAGTTATTCACATTTTAAGATTTTTGGTCTCATCCGCTAAAATGGAGGGGAACATTTTGGATGACGTCCCAACCGGAAATTACATTGAATGTTGCCCAACAGGCGCTCCCAGCATGTGGAGCGCTGCGCTCGGTTTTCATATCAATAAAGTTTTGTCCTTTGTTATTAATCTCCGTCCGAGTGTCCCTTTTTGAGGGACGCTAGCCCAACCTATGCCCAGCTTTGAGTGTGCATGTGTACCCCAAAGCGATGATTTGATTGGCCGAGGGCTTAAAAAGTGAGGACAGAAAAGTGAGGACACCAAAAGTGGCCAGGATGTGATGATCTATGATGATGTACATAATGGTGATAAGTGGAGTGTAATTTTTGTATTAATATTTTTAAGTTGTGGCTCTGTAGGAGGTGAGCTGTCTAAAGTGTGTGTGTGTGTGTGTGTGTGTGTGTGTGTGTGTGTGTGTGTGTGTGTGTGTGTGTGTGTGTGTGTGTGTGTGTGTGTGTGTGTGTGTGTGTGTGTGTGTGTGTGTGTGTGTGTGTGTGTGTGTGTGTGCGTGCGTGCGTGCGTGCGTGCGTGCGTGCGTGCGTGCGTGCGTGCGTGCGTGCGTGCGTGCGTGCGTGCGTGCGTGCGTGCGTGCGTGCGTGCGTGCGTGCGTGCGTGCGTGCGTGCGTGCGTGCGTGCGTGCGTGCGTGCGTGCGTGCGTGCGTGCGTGCGTGCGTGCGTGCGTGCGTGCGTGCGTGCGTGCGTGCGTGCGTGCGTGCGTGCGTGCGTGCGTGCGTCTGTCTCTCTCTCTCTGTCCTGGGCTAACCTTGTAAGCCGCTGGAAAGTTCGGCGCCAAATATGTTGCATGCTGCCAGTAGGTCATCGAAGTACCTCCATGCATTTGTCTTTTCACAGATGTTTTATATATATTTTTGAAATATTTAACTTTAATTTCATAATGGATGTGAATGCCGGTTGGATCGGGCTGAAACTTTGCCCAAACACGGAGTCATACGTCAAAGATATACGTCATACCTGTAGATGACTAATATCATATACTGTCAGACTGACCACGTGAGGTCTGAGATCCTCATGGGGCCATGCTGTTATTAGACCCCATCTTATTGTTTTCATGTGTGTGTAGAGGTAAAATATCCCACCCTCCAAAAACATTGAGCTTGCCTTGGAGGACTGGTGGTGTGACGGCACACCTAGTTGGACTGCGGCCCAGCCCTGGCTAGCCAGTGTTTTGGGTCAGGCCGCAGCCAAACTGTGGTTGAACTAAAAGTGTATGTGCTCCAACAGAGCCTCCGTGGCACAAATGGGAAATGACATGATGTGGTGTTTATGTTTAAGAGCACAGGAAAAGGAATAGTCTTTTATTATAGCTCGCGGTTCCCGGTCGTCTAATGGAGAGCTAAGTGCAGAATGGCTGTGGTGAAAACACAGAGAGGTTAACACCAAGGGCATAACCCCCACACTGTCCCTCCTGTCTGTCACCGAACATTTGTATAAGTCAGATATCCCCTCAATACGCCAGAGGGGACATAACCACATGCACCCTAGCGTCCATAATCCGGAGGCGAACATTCGTCAAATATAGCTGATCTGCAAGCTCACAACAAATTGCAATGCGACATGTTTTGAGCTTTTATATCTGGTATTTAGTGTAGAGTGAAAACAGGAGGGGGGCTAGTATAAGGCCCTGGTCAATGAAGGATAGGGTTTAGTGGTTAAAGGTGAATAGAAGTCAGAAAGGGGCAGCGGTGGCTCAGGGGTAGAGTGGCTGGATGGTAACCGCAAGGTTGCCAGTTCGAACCCGGAATATAAATGCACCATTTACCATTTACAGAAAGAGGGAGATACAGACTACACATTCTCTGCTGATTACATAGTAACTCTCTGGTGTTGCCTGATCCAAATCAAAACCCAAAAATATAACAGAAAGTGTCATTAGCTGTTTACTGAGATATAGCAATGGAGGATTTGTGTGCGTGTGCGCGCACGTGTGTGTGTGCGCGTGCGTACATGAGTGGAAGGACGCTTGTGTGTGCGTGCAGCATATGTGTGGCCAGAGGCCTGCACAATCTTTTTTTTTTTTGCATTTGAATCTGCTGCCGTGGCAACACTCTGACACACTGACCCTATGCTGGGTTGTTGGAGCGGAAAAGTTCTTCAAGAGATTCCCTGGTGTCTAGAACCACTGGGACCCCAGGAGCCTGGGCCTCATTCTTTAGACTGGAAAGACTGAAACAATACATGTTTCATGATCCAATAACTAACTTCTGAATTGTCACAGCAGCCACATTTTCAAAATCTGGATGTTCTAACCAGGTGTCTGAATGCAACAATGTACCACATTAACCCTGATCCTCAAAACGTGTCTTGGATGACGTATCTGGAGTTGGACCAGGTTAACAGTTTTGTATCATTCACCATTAGTCTGGGGTGCGAGAATCAAGCCAAGCCAAGCACTGGCCATCAAGCCAAACACAGGCCATCAAGCCAAACACAGGTCGTCAAACCATATCTAATCAGGTCATATCAAATTCTGTTAAGGCCCATATTTGGCCACCTTCATCAGTTTACTTTTCCAAGACTGTCCACAATTATCAAAAGGCCTACAGTACAGTCTTTTTTGGTGGAGGCTTCTCGTCCATTGTGGATTAAAAAATAAAAACATTTTGGTGACTACTGTGACCGTGCTTTTGCGGTGGCAGCCCCTGAGCTATGGAACAACCCCCCCCCCATATTAGAGCTGCTCAAAGACATTTTTAAGTCCCTACTTAATTAAAACGCACCTTTTTTCCCTGCCTTTCAATGTTATCTGATTTTAACCTGTTTAGGCAATCCTACTATCCATGCCTCACACTGGTTTTATATGCTGTTTTTCTTCACGTATTTTGCTTACATTTTTTGTGAAGCACTTTGGTCAACCCTGGTTGTGTTAATATGTGCTACTGCTATATAAATAAAGGTTATAATAATAATAATAATAATAA
>NC_136811.1:21289001-21344001 GCF_951216825.1 Electrona antarctica
AAACAGAAAAACGAAATATACATTTAAACAAAATAAGATTGCAATTTCTTAAAACATTGAACCGCACACTTTTATTCAATAAAATGTTAATAAAATAATTTTCCCCCTTTCCTCCAAATTCTCATTATTCCAATTCCTAGTTTTCCCAACACTCGTGTAGACCCTGCTGCTTACACGTCATGTGTAAGGGTGTAGACAAGCATGATACACACATGCGTCCACAGTGGTGGGCATGAACTTTACCCCGAACCACGCAATTTGATCATGAGGGTCTTGGATGCATTACTTGTTGGCTTTTAAACCCATTTGTCCAGCTTGCCTGTTCAAAAATCCTGCAGACAATCAAGCACATAAAGTTGTAAATTCCTCTTCCCAAGCATGAAGTCTTTGTTACCTGTTTCTCTTCAGACTATGCAGCCTGTATCCTGTCATTATCATAATCAGCAATGGAAACTATATTCTTGTTTAGTCATTTTTGCTGTGATATACCATCATTCATCACTAGGGTAGGCCGGCCGTCCCTGTTCTAACTTACTGGTCTGTCATTTACTGGCGAGGCCGGGAGGATCCTAAGAGCCTCCTGTGGTTATATTGGCCATTTCCACATGGCCCTGGCCTTTAAACCATCGGTCTGTTTGGCCCTCAGCTTCCTCTCTATTAGAACCTGCGCTGCTGGAACCAGATAAACCGCCTTCCCTTCCACTCGGGGGAGAAACGCTACACAGGGCAGATCATGCACTTCCAATGCAACTCAGAGGGGGAGGTTTTTGAGCAGGGGGGGGGGGGGGGGGGTATTAAGGGGATATTATTAAGACTGAAAGATTTGAAACAGGGTCTGCACATGTGGCTGGATCCAGAGCACTGTCTGATAGAGCGAGGAGCTGATCAGGAATAAAGCTGAGCAGAACTTCTGCTAAAAAGGGGAAAAAAAAGAAATGTGAAAAGAAAAATGAAACAAGCTCCATATTTAGATCTCTGTGATGTGAGGCCAAGAGGAGATGAGAAGGAACAAATAGCGGAAGAAAGAAATTTGTTTTCAGGCAACCCTACCATTTAATCAGAATACCCTCCAAATGGATATGTTTCAGCCTTTCTTTTTTTCTTTTTCCTATTTCTGTCCCTTTTTGGTAGTATTTATTTACTCCCCAACAGCATGTGCTGCTAGCTTCCTGATCCACCATCCATATTGAATTAGTGCGTGAGTGATTGTAGGAGATCAAAGTGTAAGAGGAGATACTGGCGCGTTCTGAAGGCCCGAGAAGAAGGGATCAGGAACTAAGTCCAAGGATAAGCATTGGTCACCTACTAAATAACTAGGCTGTCACTCAAAGCCACTGGCCCTTCTCATTCTGCTGGCCTTATTTTCTTTTTCTTCAGTATCCTCTATTTGTCAGCATGTAAATTTAGACTTATATTCATGAAGAGAAATTGGAGCGCTGATCAAAGAGTATGCAAGAGGCACAGTCTGCTCTTATCTTACATAGAGCCCTGTGCTATTCCCAGCTAGTCTGACTGCTGTCTGGGTGTGCAGTCTGCACTCCCTCGCCTCTTATTTTTTTCTTCTCTATCAATTTTAATTAGGGGTGTAACGATACATTTTAACAGCGATGCGTATCATGATACATGTTTGAAGATACGATACATGAACGATATTGGTTCATTATGGCGATACGATGCAATGATTTTAAATCGATACAGTAACTATTTAGCTAATTCATTATAGTTAGGATAATACATTAGACCATACATTAGATGCCTCTCGGGTGTCTCCCTAGGGAGGTCCTTGAGGAACGTCCCACTGGGCTGAGACCCCGGGGCAGACCAAGGTGCAGTTGGAGGATGTCATACGCTGTGAGCGTATGAGTCAGATCTGACAAAGGTCTAAAATAGTGTAAGTGCAAACTATTTATGCATACACATAATTTACAAATAATTTACAAATGTGTCTCTTAATTTCTAGGTGCACATTGTTGCTTTCTTTTCTCTTCCTCTTATTCACACGTGCACACTCACACGCACACACGCACACACGCACGCACACACACACACACACACACACACACACACACACACACACACACACACACACACACACACACACACACACACACACACACACACACACACTGATCACACATTCTGATTATCAGTCTCTACTTCCCGTCAGTCAGTCAGTCAGTCAGTCCAGCCGAGGTTACTTATGTGAAACAGAAGGGATGCTTAGACAGCAGGCGAGTGGTACTGGACTACACTACAGAAGTACATCAATAGCCAGCAGAGTAGGGCACCCCCCTCTCTCTCTCATACACCCAGTGGTACTGGACTACACTACAATAGTACATCAATAGCCAGCAGAGTAGGGCACCCCCCCCCCCCCTCTCTCTCATATACACCCAGTGGTACTGGACTACACTACAGAAGTACATCAATAGCCAGCAGAGTAGGGCACCCCCCCCTCCCCCCCCCATCTCTCTCTCATACACCCAGTGGTACTGGACTACACTACAATAGTACATCAATAGCCAGCAGAGTAGGGCACCCCCCCCCCCCTCTCTCTCATACACCCAGTGGTACTGGACTACAGAAGTACATCAATAGCCAGCAGAGTAGGGCACCCCCCCCCCCCCCCTCTCTCTCTCATACACCCAGTGGTACTGGACTACAGAGGTACATCAATAGCCAGCAGAGTAGGGCACCCCCCCCCTCTCTCTCTCATACACCCAGTGGTACTGGACTACAGCAGTACATCAATAGCCAGCAGAGTAGGGCACCCCCCCCCTCTCTCTCTCATACACCCAGTGGTGTTCTTTGCTGTTGCAGGTGCCATCCTTCACAGGAAGTGTTAAGCACAGAGCCTGCTCTCAGTGAGGATATTAAAAAGAGGAGGGGGTTCACTGCACTTGTTTGAAGAAGTAGGAGGGATGTTAATTCAGGTGTCTTGGCCGAGGGCCAGGAGCTTTTTCTATTTTATTTTTTTTACTTTTGCAAAATGGGCTTTTATTCTCTAGATGACCGATGACTGTACAATCACAGGGGGTGGGGAGGAAATATGATCTGTGTATGTGGACTTTTGTGAATGTGTGTTTGTATATGTGTCAATTTGAGTGTGTGTGTGTGCGCGTGTGCGTCCGTGCGCTTGTAGGTGCGTGTGTGCGTGCGTGTGTGTTTGCATAGTATAAGCTGGCACGTGCAGGCCCATAAGGACTGGATTTGCCTCCTTTTTCTTTCTTCAATGCAGATTTCCTGGTCGAAATTGGAACGTGTTTCCTTTGTTATTGAAGTGTATTAATAGAGTGTGCTGTGACTGATGGTCCCTGCCCCCGAAAACACACACACACACACACACACACACACACACACACACATACACACACACACACACACACACACACACACACACACACACACACACACACACACACACACACACACACACACACACACACACACAGAGAGAGAGAGTATTATTCAGTGGTGGGGACTGTAACTGGAGAGGTGCTCCAGTTAACCCATTTGCTGTTTTACAGGATTAGGTTTCACTTTGACAGGATATGATGTCATAAAAGAACCGAACTCTCTCATCCTCACTCCTCATTTCCTATATACTGAGTTTGCCTGTCACAACTCACAAGTGAACCAATTAAGTAATGTTCCTATTCTTCAGCAGATTCTTCAGCACACACACACACACACACACACACACACACACACATGTTTATTCCTGCATCCTGTATTTATTTATTTGTATGGTGTTTATTATATTGTATAGTACCCCAGCAGTTCTCATCATAGGTTGTCTGTCTGTCATTTTTCTCTGGTTTTATTCCACATTGACCTGAACCCCACAGAGGGTAAAGTTGTGTAACAGATATTCCACACTATAATTACACTACTGGCTTTATTATTTGTGCCCATTTCTATGTGAAATTTTCCTGCTGCTGCACTTGGAACAGCTGGCTTTCCACAAGTTTACCCCAACGGGCAAAAAAAGAACATTCCACTATCCTATTAGGGATAAAAATATAGTTTGGCTCACTGCACTGTTGGCTTGTGAGTGCAGTGCAAATATGAACCTTTGCCACCCAAGCATGTGACAGAACAAACCAAACCAAGTTCTAGGTCCACCTGGCATACCTGTCAGCTTTCTATAGCAAGACATTACACATGCTTGCTGGCACGCACACACACACACACACACACACACACACACACACACACACACACACACACACACACACACACACACACACACACACACACTCTGTATGTCAAAACATACATTCACACACATGAAACCCCATGCGCTCATACACACACCTGGCACACCTGTCAGCTCACAGTAGGGGACATTGTCCACAAAGGCTAACTGCTTCCAATGCAGTGTTTATTGGCCTGTTACAGAGCTGTTAAACACAATTGTGGAGAATTCCAACCACGACCCCGCAGAACCTCAGCTGAACTCTTACCCCTGAAGCAGTGGACTAACACATGCACACACATGCACACACATGCACGGCACACAACTCTTTTTTCCAACCCCTGAGAGCCTGTCAATCCTTGTGCAGCGCGTGTGCAACCCTAAGCCCTCGGCGTCACCCTAAACACAGACCCTGCATTCTCCTCCTGTTCCCATCCGCTGTGCTGTCTCCTCTCCTCTCCTCTGATCACCTCTGCTCCTCCCTGCTTCCTTCTCCACCCCCCTTTGGTCTGCTGCTCATCTCATCTCTCCTTCCTTTCTGATTGCCTTTTACTCCATCATTCCTTTCCTGTGCTCCCTGTCCTTCCCTCTACAATTTATCCCATTCCCCTGTCTCTCTCCCTATACAGCCCACCTCTCTTTCCCTGTAATCACTCTATCATCCCCTTTGTTCCTTCGGCTCGCTCTCTCCTTCGCCCTCTCAATCCCCATCTGTCCTTCCCTCATCTCCTTCTCTCCTTCCCTCATCTCCTTCTCTCCTTCCCTCTACTGCCTCTCTCCTTCTCTCTGCTCACTTTCTCCCTCCACTTCCTCCCTTTTTCCTTCTCCTCCCTCCATATTCTCCACTCTCCTCCCTCTCTCTTTGCCCCTACTCCCTACCTCCTTTCCTATGCTCTCTCCCCACTCCCTCACTTTCCCCCCTCCTTCCCTCTGCTCCACCCTCTCCTTTCTGTTCTCTTTCTCTCCTCCCTGTTGCTCCCTCTCTCTCCTCCCACCCTCCTTCACTCTGCTCCCTCTCCCTCCATCCCACTCCTTTCCCTCTCCTCCTTTCCTCTGCCCCACCTCTCCTTCCCTCTGTTCCCTTTCTATCATCCCCCTCTTTCACTCTCTCCTCCACCCCTTCATATCCTCTGTCCTCTGTCCCTCTGTTCACTCTCTCCTTCCCTCTTCTCCATCTTTACTCCCCCCTCCTTCCTTCTCTCCTCTATATCTCTACTCCTTCACTCTGCTCCCCCTCTTGTCCATTCTCTTCTGCCTCCTCATCTCTGCTCCAGTAGTGTCATGACTACACAGACCTTCCATGCTGAGTGGATGCACGGTCATGGTACAGTACAAGGACCGGACACAAACACCCTATCTTCAGTGGTGGGAGGGATGACTTGAGGGTAGGAGGGAGGGAGGGACAGAGACGTGGTTGGGCAGAGGAGACACTGTGCGTGCGTGTGCGTGCGTGCGTGTCACTGTTGAGCCATGAGACCACATGTAGACTGGAAGCCTTGGAGAGGTGTGTGAGGTAAACCATGCTGGCCTACGGTATTAGTGGTGGACCAGAGCACAGGGTGGAGGAGAAACCTGCCAGTCCTCAGTGGGTTGGATGCTTCAGATTCCTCCGCCACAGAACACAGAGCAGCCACTCCCATTTGATTCGGCCATTTTGAACAGTCGTTCCGTTTAGATGTTGGATGACCGCTCCATACGTGCTGGTCACTTCTAATGGCTTCCATAAAAAAAACGATGTTGATCGATAAAAAAAACGATGTTGATCGATGATGTTTGCTGCACTCTGTGTGAATGATGTGTGTCGACTCGGACTATGACTGAGGATAGGAAGCACAGTAGTAATGTCGAATGATAGCCTACCCTTACTCCCCCCTCGTCTTTCCTAAAGTGGTTGCGAGTGCACAGCAGTGTTGCGTCCTATGAGACTAGTTGATTATGGGGTCAGATATCCACCAGTGGCTACAGCCTCTGATGTCTACCCAGTGTGTGGGAATGCCCAGCCCAGTGCTGTTGCTCTCTACATCACTGACCTAAACTCCCTCACCCAGGAGAAAAGCAAATATTGCTTTATCCACGCGTCAACTGCCATCACCCTCGGATGGACTCATGCACAGTTGCCACTGTGAATTACACTGTGTTTGTTTCTATGTTTTTTAGCTGTGGCCAAAGGGGGAGGGGGGGGGACTCTAAAAGCCCAGATATTAGTTTTCTATTACCCAAATTTAGGGCTGATGTATTTGTTTTTCCATTACGTTACAGTACAGTATGAGTATGCAGGGTCTTTGAAGCATTTAAAACCATTTTTGGGCACATTGTAAACACGTAGAAACAGCGGTCGCTATGCCCTGGTAAATGCCATTCAGATGTTGAACCTTTTTCCTCTGTTGTCATCTGTGAGATGTTATCTTACTGTTGTTAGCATATGACTCTGTCATGTGGCCGCTGTCTTGCCTGCCTAAACCTGACATCATCCCTGGTAATGTATTGCTATGGGCAACAACAGTCAAGTATTACAAAGTCACAGGCCAAGACTATTAGAATATTATGTTTTCTTTGTGCGTACCCTCGACAGCTTCAACATTAGCTCTTCTCTCTGTGTTAGTAGCTATTCTAGATAGATAGATAGACAGATAGATACTTACTTACTTACTTACTTACTTACTTACTTACTTACTTACTTACTTACTTACTTACTTACTTACTTACTTTATTAATCCTGGAGGAAATGTGTTTTGTCCAACAGCTCCAGTGCAATACATACATACAGTATAAAATAAGATGTCACTTCAGGGCTCTCCTGACTTGTTCTCCTAGCTGAGTATAGTACTATTACTCTTCTCTTGCAAAAGGCAGCAAGGCCACACCGAATTACTCAAATATTTAACCAGCGTTCAAGTCACCATATCTACTAACAATTTCTCAGCATGCAACAATTTAAATGTTTACTATTTCACTGTATCAAATCCTTGAAGTTTGATCTGCACTTCTGCAGACAGAATTAGTCAACCATCAGGTACACTGTGAGACCTACTGTGGCTTCATTTATATGCTGACATATACTGTGGCAGTAATCTGAAATGATCCATTTGAGGCGGCTGACGTATAAGTGTATAATATTTCTCTGTGTTTGTTAACGTCACATTTGTCATGTGTTTCCAAGTTATGCTGTTGCGTGGCTAGAGTTGATGTAGTGTTTAAACCACCCACATCTTGAATAATATGTCCTTGTATTACAGTAAATCATATCTGAATGTTGCCCCCTGTTTTCCTCAACAATCTTTCACACATTGTTTACTGTTTAAAAAAAAATAAAGATTTTAAATATGGCAACAGTGGCTGAAACATTCCAACTGGACCGAATCATTTGGACTGTTTTGACAGTGTGACGAGTCCAAGGTGTCCAGCAGGACAGCATTAGCTGTGGTGCAGGCCAGAGTCACAGAGGTTTCCGTGCGTCTGCCTGCTTTACAGCTTAACCCCACTAAGATCTGCAACAGACCAGGCAACGTCAATGGCTTTCCTTCCTGCAGGCAGCCTCTTAAAAGGACCAAAGCCGTACGTGTCAGTGTGTGAAAGTGTTCCCATTTCAAACGGCGCTTTGAACAGTAATCAAAAGAGGAAGCAGCGTGAGACCAAATGTGTAACTCATATCTCCTTCTCTCTTGCTCATTCTTTCTGTCTGTCTGTCTGTCTATCCCTCTCTCAAAACTCCTTGTCTTTATTTTTTCTCTTGCTCTGACTGCCATTATCAGTGTGAGAAGTAGGGTGTGTGTGTGTGTGTGTGTGTGTGTGTGTGTGTGTGTGTGTGTGTGTGTGTGTGTGTGTGTGTGTGTGTGTGTGTGCGTGTGCGTGTGCCTGTGTGTGTGCGCACGCGCGCCTGTGTGCGTATTTGTTTTTTAGTTTGTCTGCATTTCTGTACATGTTTTGTAGTGGGGCTCATTGCAATTCAGTTGCCCCAGTTTAACACTTAAACTGTCTAGACACCCTCATGCAGACCCAGGTCTGGATACCAGACGTTCTTATTCTCCGTCTGACAAACACACACACACACACACACACACACACACACTCACACACTCACACACTCACACACTCACACACTCACACACTCACACACTCGCACACGCACACGCGCACACACACACACACACACTGTGTAACGGCACCTGCTTTCTGCCCCTTGGACCACATACTCTCCTCTCCTTCCTGTTAACTGGCCTTGTAAATCAGTACAGACCCAGTCTAATGGAAAAAGACAAAGCACCATTACAACTGAGACAGGTTTAACACCGCTCCTGTCCTTACTGGCTACTGGTTACTGACCTGATGCCTTGTGTGGCCTGTTGTGAAGCTGTTAAACCCAGCACACTGAAATATGCGCTGTTAAGTCCTCCAACCCTTCATCTGCTCTTTATTATTAATTCCAAACCCTCTTAGGGGTGGAGCAACAGTATGCATGTAAAAATGTATACATTTGTGATGACTACAAGTTGTTTTCATCTTTATTTATCTAGGGAACATTGGTTGAACTTACTTTTGTTTCCAGCATCACTGGTGTCTTTCCAGTGCATGACCACTGCCTTTTACTGTCTTGCTCAAGGACACCTCGTTGGATGCTGTTGAGGGACTCTATTTACTGTCTTGCTCAAGGACACCTCGTTGGATGCTGTTGAGGGACTCTATTTACTGTCTTGCTCAAGGACACCTCGTTGGATGCTGTTGAGGGACTCTATTTCTCCATGCTACCATAAACACTCTTCTTCTTTTGGCTAATTCCCATCGGGGTTCTGCGTGTCACTATACTGTAAACACCAAACAAATTATAAGATCTTTGAATACGTTATCTATATTCCTCTCCAGCATTTGTATCCTGTCCCAGTTCCCACTACCACACATCACAGCAGTGGTATAGACCCTAAATGTCTTCTCTCTCTATTTCTTCCAGTTGGAGCTGCAGTCATGCTGCATGTTCCTGCCCAATGACAGCCTCCCCTCACCGAGCACCATCGTCTGTGGAGACATTCCGGGAACGGTCCGCAGCTGGTACCACAGTCAGGCCTCCATGCCGGGGACTCTGGTTGTCTGCCTGCCCCAGATCAGTGTCCTCAGCGCTGGGCACAAGTATATGGAACCCCTGCAAGAGCTCCCCTTCGTGGTCTCCAGACCTATCCTGGAGGAAGGTACGTTCTCCCATTGCGTTGACTGCCAATGTCATATTAGATTAGAGTCGTCTGAAGTGTGTTGCACTTTGCTGCATCTCAACATATCTTACAGAGGCATAATGGCTTACCTGGTGTTGCAATGATGACTATAAAATTATAATGAATAAATAATACAAACTACAGTATGATGAAAAACGATGTTTGTGACATCCATTGGATAATGGTATGGTCTTCTCAGTGAGGAGACAATTAAAGCGATCTAATACAGCAGGCAGTTGCCAACTTTATTCTGAACTGCAAAATTAATGATATTATTCCAACAGCAATAGGCTCCATCATGTGAATTCATTATTATTATGGCCTTTTTGGAAGGCTGAGCAAACCCATGACCTAGTAGTCCTCATTTACCATGACAAAAGACAAACAAACTAAAGTAGAGAGACTTTGGAGAGATAGATCTTGCACATGTGGCCTACACACCTGGCGGAGTTGACATAACTAACACTTAGACTGTCGCTCAGTATTTACCCTACAGAAGAAGAAAGACTTGGGGCACCCTTCTCTTTTTTTTCCTTTTCCCTCTCTCTCTCTCTCTCCCCCTCTCTGCCGGCTCTGAGATGACATCAGCAGCGGGCATGTGCACGTTTCAGGAAGGACGGAGGGAGAAAAAGCAAAACGACAGCAAAAACAGTGACATCAGCGGCCTTGTCAGTGTTAGCGTTAAAATTAACAACCCGTGCTTTTTAGTAATTCATTCCTCTCCTTTGAAAAAGCTCTTCATCTCTCATGTTTAATGCTCTGGATCAAAGCGTGCTGGCCACGGCGCGAGGGAACTGTGCTCTTCATGGCCCCGTGCTAGCGAACAAGCTCCCAACTCAGCTTGCCCCTCTCTCTCTCTCTCTCTCTCTCTCTCTCCCTCTTTCTCTCTCTCTCTCTCTCTCTCTCTCTCTCTCTCTCTCTCTCTTCTCTCTCTCTCTCTCTCTCTCTCTCTCTCTCTCTCTCTCTCTCTCCACCCCACCCCCCTTCTCTCTCTCTCTCTTTATTTCTCTTTCTCATTCTTTTTTCTTTTCCTCTCTCACACTCTTTCCCTCCCTCCCTCCCTCACTGCTACAACTCCCACCAGGGTGGGCAACTCTAAATCAAGAGCTTCCCGTCAGGCAGTTTGTCTCAGACAGACAGACAGATTTGGAATGGACCCTGATTCCGAGTGTCTTTTGATGGGGATCCCTGCCTTGCTCACTGGGTGCAGAAGCTCATTTCGGGGAAAGACTACCACTCCTCGTTCACAGCCGCTTTCATGTTTTCCATAAAGCTGCTGCACGCCGTGTAATTGGCTTTGATTTGAAAGGTTGAGACTTCAGTGGAAAGGATGATTGAGTTGACTTAGAGCTTTTGATAATGACTATGATTGATTTGTGGTCATGGGTTATTTTTAGCCCACTGTATTTTAACTCTGCCCTCACTCTCTCCTCTCCCACTTTTCCTTTCCTGACATCATTGCTTCTCTCAATCTGCTTCTCCATCTGCCTCCCTGCTCTTTCTCTGTATTTCCTCATTCCTCCACTCCTGTCTCACTCTTTATCCTGCCCTTGTATATCTCTCCTCTCCTGATCCCCCTTGTCTTACTGTCCTCTTGCCCCCCACTTATTATATATCTCTCCCCTTTTTCTCGGATTGCCCCCCACCCCATTTCTGTCTCCATTAGGTGATGCGTTTCCGTGGACGATAAGCCTGAGTCAGTTCAGTGTGTACACTCTGCTGGGTCAGCAGTGCAGCCTGAGCCTGCTGGAGCCCATGGGCTGTACCTCCACGCTGGCCGTCACCTCCCACAAGCTGCAGACCCCCGTGGGACCCCCAGGGGCCGCCGAGGGACGCCACTCTTTCGTTGTGTGTCTGCACGTTGATCTGCAGCCAGTCTACGTCAAATGCTCCAACCCACAGGTTAGTTGGATGTCACGCAAGTACGCAAGTCAGTAAATCAGATGTGCTGACGCATTGAATGACATAGTCAGTATCCAGCCTAAAACACAGTCTGTTTCCTTAAGCTGTAAGTCAGGGACTTCTATTTATTTAAGCTACTAGCCTGGCTAATAAGCCAGACTCAAATCACACTGTCGTGTGGTATTTGAGTCTGGAGATGCTGTGTATGGATCTTGTTTCCCGGGGGGGCGGGTTCAAACATTTTCTCTTTGACGCAATTGGTCAGAGCTACTGTCAGTCAAAGGTCTCAAGCATTGAACGTCACTTTACCAAAGCCCGCCCATATTGCATACCGTGTCCCGATTGGCCACACCAGTTCTCTGGTGTAGGAAATGGGCGTACAATTGAGCCTCTCCAGACCGTAATCCGCCGGCAGGCAATTCGGCTGATTCGGTCTGGCTTATTAGCCAGGCTATGAAGCTACACCATAGACAGTGTATAATGGAATGACTAATATGACCCAATGAACCCTTGAGTCTTCTATTGGGATATTGGTGCATTTTCTGATTCAAAGGTGTATGCCCCAATCATTTGTATGAAGTATATCAAGTAGAGATTCCATGTGCCCACAAAGTAATGTACTAATACAAAGTCAATTGATCAGTTACATTCTGTATTCTGTTTACCAGCTTACAGGAACAGCTGTGTTGTGCTAGTTTCTGCTAGGCATTTTATTAGCCAGCCAACTTGATTGACAACATTATAATTTCTGCTGCACAATATGTTGAAATAACAGGCCATATTGTAATACACAGTATAGTTACTGTAGTACAGTACTTTATCACAGATGCACTGTGCTGTTCCTGCATTTATCCCGTTTCTTAAAGCATAATTGATCTACTCCATGCAGGGTTGTCGCGTGTCAAAAAGAACAACAAGTGGTCAGCCCGGACGAGTGATACTGTAGTGTATTTCTACAAGCTATCAATAGATCCACAGGCGTACACCTTTATGTTGTAGCCTACATCATCAGCTTTTACGGCTGTTAGGGGTTAAGTGTCACTTGCTCACAGACAGTTTGACACGTAGACCGGAGCAGGGAGGCGAACCGGTGACCTTCTGATTACCAGGGGGCCTCTAAGCTACAGTCCTCCTAAAGGATTATTAGGGAATCACTGGCCTGCAATGTCTCACCAAGTGCTTCCATTCCATTCCTTTCCTATCTTTTTGGAACATTTACAGATTTATAGCCACAAGTCTAAAATGTGTGTATGAGTGCATTGCGATTCCACGTTTTTTTTTTTTATCATCCATCTATCATTGAACCACATTAACCAAGACATCCCTGCTGGGCATGTCATTATATCCCAAAAATGACCCCAAATTGTAAAATAAATACATAATTGTAATATAATATATATATATATATAATATAATATTTTAGTTTAATTCTAAAATAGCAAATATAGCTCATCTACAAGCTCACAGTGCAATGTGTTGTGAGCTTGCATATCAGCCATTTTCATTATTTAATGTATTTGTCATTATAGGGCTCAAGTGGAGTTTAAGTCCTGAAACACCCGCATCATGATGCAACACTAACAGTACAGGGAGACTCCTAAATGAGGCAGTTCTTCATCTCTGTTGCCCCTCATGGACCGTTGTGGAAACAGTGAAACACACAGATCCCTGCCAGGGCCCACCCCACTGCATTCCAGCCTCATTGTCATCTTGTTGATGTAGATTGTCACACAGATAAACAACCTGCCTCATTCTCAGACATAACTTGAGTTGCAACAAAGTTGGGGAACATTTCCCTGTTTGTTTTGGTCACTGAGCATCGAGTGAAAGCGGGAGGGAATTCCAAGATTCATCATGTTTGTTTTTGCGGGGAAGTTCTTCTTTCTAGTACGAGCCTGATGTAACGGGACAGATTGGATACGGAACATGTTTGCCTCCTGATTAAGGCCTTTGTGTTGTTTTTCAACGCTCCGTTACAATCCCATAATCACATCTACATGTACCATTACACATATGTCTTTTTCTGTATTGAATTAGCTGTACTGGATTAAGGTCCTCTGTAAACATTTAATTGGCCGACCTTTTGAGTGGTCACGTTCTTAAGTGACTCCTACCACAGTGACGAGCCATGGCCACATTCAGTGGAATTGGTACCAGAAACAAATGAAAATCCTTAATGTGCTAGTGGTGAAAGCTTCCCCAGAGAAGAGGAGAGAGTTGATTGTTTATGGGGGGAATTATTCACTGCTTTGTTCCCTGTTTTTCTCATTCAGAAAGACTATCTGTGCCTGGTAAAGCTAAGAAGGCTTATCGTGATGAGTGATAATTATCCCCGCCAAGGCCGGAAGGCCGAAGGCGAGGGATTATGTTTTCACGCCTGTGAGTCTGTCTGTTTGTCAATCCCTCCGTCTGTAAACAGCTAATCTTGGACACCACAGGAACGATCGGCATGAAACTTTCTTGCAGACTCCTGGGAGGCCGAGGAGGCACTATTCCATTCACTTCCACTTAAAATTTTGCGAGTGTGGCCATTTTGCTAAAAGAAATCCCAAATCATGAACGCAGTGCCACACATCCCCACTAGGTCAAGGAAGAACTATCACACAACCTTTTTCAAATTGACCTCATGCTGGCACAGATCGTAACACATCATCATAACACACATGGGTAGGCAACCCAGCCAGGTGGGGATCTGCGTTCCGAGTAAAGTACCTTTCTTGTTAGCTTTGTGCTCAATGAAAATGAGCACACAGCTCCCTTCTCTCTCTCCTCTTCTCTCTCTTCTCTAATCCCTCCCTCTCTCTTTCACAGTTAATTCCCAACAGGAGTTGGGTTATAAGCTAATAGCAATTAGAGGCAGCTCTGTAAGAACTGCTGCCAGAGGGTGCAGAACAAAAAAGGGGGACCTCACACCACTGAACCCTTCTTCTAATTAGCCCTGCTATTTGTGGGAATGTATGTGGGGATGTCAAGAGAGCTGCACAGTTGCTACACAGTCAGTGCCACCAACACAGGAGGTTTGCCATGTGCATACCATGGGTCTGGGAACGAAGAGGGTCCTGGTGGGAGACAAAGAGAAAAGAGAGGATGGAGAGAAAACAGAGAGAGAATGGTTTAAATAAATATATGCTAAAAGAAAGGTAAGGAGGAACAAGTAGGTATTTAGGAAGAAGAAAACAAAGAAGAAGAAGTGCGAAACAAGCGCATGCAGGCTCAGAAGAAGGAATGAGAAAGGAGACCACCAGCTTTGTTGCATGTTTGTGACAGACGCTAACGTCATATCCCAGACCAGAACACCCAAGGTGAACTGTCACATCACGGAGTAGAACACACATGTATGCACGTGTGCGCACACACACATACACACACACGTGCACGACTGTGTGTGCGACTGAGCGTGCGCGTGTGCGCACGCTCAGTCGCACACACAGTCGTCTTGTCAATGGCTTGCACACATGCTTTGTTGAAACACATGAACTCACTCACACATACACACACAATACTTTGTGGCAACAACGTTGGTTGATTAATGACTGTATAACGCAGCAGTCCTTATTGCTTTGGAACAGTCTGGAGTGACACGGCAAACCATGGCATACCACAACTGTGGTAGCAGAGGAGGACAGTCTTTTACTTACTCCTTTGATATACAGTGCTGCAATATAATAAATGATCATGTAATTATGTGTAAACTAAATTAATCTATTGTAATGACTTTATGTCATAAACTAAATTATACTGTGGTGAATGGAAAACATGAACTCTGCACATGGAACAGGCCCTGAGCGCAGTGCTTCTAGGGCAGCACATACTTTGAGGGCAGCAATCATCAAATACTGCAATCTGTCCAGCATCGATACGTGCATGTGCATGTGCATGCGTGTGTGCGTGATGGCCGATTACTGGGAGGAGTGTGTAGAAGGACAAGGCCAGGCGCTGCCCTCCAGCATTATCAGGAACATCTTGAAAATAACAGCCACTAACGCACACGCGTGCGCGCACACACACACACACACACACACACACACACACCACAATATCCGGCTTTGACACGTAACCATTGAGCATTCCACAAATACACACACACGTGCACTCAAAATGAGCAGCCAAACAAAGTGGACACATTGTCAGTTATGTGTGGGTTTTTAAACATCGCACCATGTAGATAGACACGCGAGCTCATGGCCATGTTGCACGCTAACGCGTCTCTCATCTGTGTGTTTTATGAATGATTGTGGAAGCCTCTGTTCAGTCTCCAGTTCTCACTACTGCAGCTCTGCTGATCTGCACAAACCTCAGTGGAGATGACAGGTCCTTGGAGAACGCAGGCCTCCAAGTGTTCTGCTCACTGCTCAGTAACACTGCAGTGTGTATTGTGTGTGCATGAGTTCATGCAAGAAGTGTGTGGGTGGTGTGTGCGCGTGCGCGCCGGGTGCATCCATGTGTAACAGCGCTGGAAGCGGGGCCCAATCTGCTCGCTGACCTGACCTGGCAGCAGTAGCTCATCTGGAGAGAACAACTGACCATACTTTGTACTGTCACCAAGCTGGGATAGATGAGCAGGAAAAAGAGAGAGATGGGAGGGGCTGGGGGAAAGGGATTGACAGTGGAAGATGAGGAGACGGGGGGAAGAAAGGAGAAGAAATGAGTGTGGGGGAGCAGGATGATCAGTACTTTTTAATTTAACTTATTAAACCGATAATTATGCAAGTTAACTAAAGTATGGTTCTTTGAATTCCGCACTACCTATCAAGGAGTATGAAACAATACAAATGGAGGCATTACTATGGAGAAGCTCTGGCTATCAGGAAGAATGAAACAGAGCTATTTCTGTAACATTGACATTCAGAAGCACATGTTCAGTATGAGTCCTGTTAGTTCCCCTATCTGCTGTGTGCCATACCATGTAAAACTGTCCGCCCTGGACTACACATCCTCTTCACAGCTCTTTTCCTGCTTGCATTTGGAACCATATGAGAGCAGTGGCTGCATTGGAAAGTCATCCTACTTTCTAATGTTGGAATGAAACCCAACTGACAGAAGACAAAAGAGGACATGTCACCAGACTCCTTCCCTCCCCACTGCATCCTCGGTCTCTGTCTCTTTTTCTCCTTTGTACTTTTCCCCCCTTACTTACTACATCCCCCCTTCCTTTTTCAGTTTTTTCTTAAACCCTTCTCTCCCCCTTTATTCTCTCATCCTATCCCCCCTTACTCTGTCTTCTTCCACATCTGCTGCTGAGTGCAGTAGGCCTTGTTGTGCTTGGTTGGACATCCAGGCCCCAGACAGACAATCGTACAGTAGAGAGAGGGGAGTGTGGAGCCGTGCCTGGCCTGCCGTCAGTGCGGGTCGGCTGGGTATGGCAGGCAGCTGTTGGCCCCATCTCTGGACGGTTGCTGGAGCAGCATTAGCAGCTCTTACTGGACATGTTTGAAATGGACCAGCTGTAATGTATTGTCGAGCCCCTCCTGCAATATGTGCGCACAGTGCGTGTATTTGTTTGTGTATGGGTGCGTGCGTGCGTGCGTGCGTGCGTGAGAGACAGAGAGGGGAGGGGGGGTCTGGATGTTTGAGTGAGGCTGCATGTGCATGCGTGTATATGTGCTGTATTTGTGCCTATACTGCTGGAGGGACCCTCAGTGGTGCCGAAGGGAACTGCTTGTGTGTGTGTGTGTGTGTGTGTGTGTGTGTGTGTGTGTGTGTGTGTGTGTGTGTGTGTGTGTGTGTGAGTGTGAGTGTGAGTGAGTGAGTGTGTGTGTGTGTGTGTGTGTGTGTGTGTGTGTGTGTGGTGGGGGGGTCCCTTGGCCAGGGAAGAGAAGCATTTGGAATCCAGAAATTAGCTCATTGTAAAGGAGCGCCTCTCTCTCCCCCCCTCTCTTTCGCCCCTCTCTCCTCTGTGTCTCTCATCCTCTTGAGTGAATGCATGAAGAACAGAAAGCATCACATCAAATTCCCCCACTCTCCCCTCATGTTTTCCACTCCTTGTGTTTTTGGCTTTGTTGTTTGAAGTTGTTCTTTTCATGTGAACAGATGATAAATAGTAGAGAACACTTTGCCGCCGAGCCTTCAGTTCAGCTTTTCCCCAAGCCGTGGTGAGCATTTCAGGGGAAACTAATGACACCACTTCACTTTGGTGAAAGTTTGTTGTTAGGGAAATGCGGATAACACATTTGTGTGTGTGTGTGTGTGTGTGTGTGTGTGTGTGTGTGTGTGTGTGTGTGTGTGTGTGTGTGTGTGTGTGTGTGTGTGTGTGTGTGTGTGTGTGTGTGTGTGTGTGTGTGTGTGTGTGTGTGTGTGTGTGTGTGTGTGTGTGTGTGTGAGTGAGTGAGCACACACTGTCATTTCAACATTGTATGAAAGCAATGAAACCATGACAGGAGTATTGTTTATGCCCACTTACATCACGCGCACGCACACACACACACACACACACACACACACACACACACACACACACACACACACACACACACACACATGCACCTGTCAGGCTTGATCCATTATTATGGATCCCACCACAGCTCAAGGCAAACCCTGCTGTGATTGGCCAGTAGTCGCTGTGATTGACAGTTCTCGTTTTTGCAACTATATGCCTAACCCTATCCTCAGTAAAACTATACCTAAACTATAACTTAACCAGACGGGTCTGGATCTGTGGTGGGATTCATAATCACGTGTCAGGCCTCAGGCTTCAGGCCTGAGGCCTGAGGCCTGCCTGGAAGTTTAGTCGGAGGGAGAGACAGAAAGGTCGAGCTCTGTTCTTCTTTCTGTTGTTAATTATCCCCTCTTGTTATGGCCCTGCACTGAAACAAGAGAGGTGAGGTTGGGATGGTTTAGACATGTGGAGAGGAGGGGTGAGGGGTACACATACATGTAGAAGATGGAGTTGCCAGGCAAGAGGAGAAGAGGAAGGCCAACGAGGAGCTTCATGGATGAGGTGAGCGAGGACCTGCAGGTGGCTGGAGTGACCGAGGAAGATGCAAAGAACAGAAGCAGATGGAAACAAATTATCCGCCACCACTGATGGGAATTGCTGTAGCTGAAAGAAGACTGTATTACCTTTGCACTAATTGGCTGTGCTGCCAGGCAACTCAATATCTCTTAATCTAATAGGAGACTTCCAAGATGAAAGCTGTTTACATTGGTGCCCCCGAAGGCGTTTCCTCTGACGCCATCCTTTTGGCCAATTTCCAGTTACAGGTGTAGGTGTAAGTAGCAATATGGACTACTAGCCACCTTCATTCTTGGAAAATGACAAAACGTTCAATTCTTTGTGGGGTTTCTACTTTTTTATGATAGATTAATGTAGTGTACGAGGTGTGGTCAGACAATGAAACAATTAAATCAATGGTGGCGAGGGACCACTGTGAAAACTGCTAGAAAAGAGAAAAAACTGATGTCATCTGTTGATAAGGAACCGTGGTTTATTTCCAATGAGGGTAGAACTGGACAAGTAAATCTGATGACAGCTTTCGTCAATTGAGAGAATATCGAACGTGAAAATGACCTCACATTAGCATTCGGACTTGACTTGCCAAAGCAATTAAAGCAGGGGACATTTTCCAAGGAATTTGGAAGTTCCACTGGGAGGTTTAAAGTCTCCAGGTTTTCTTATGTATGACAGTGATTTCATTAAAGGAACACTTCACCACTTTTCAACCTGCCTTCATATAATTGGTCCTCACTAATGATCATAATAAAATGCCACCATTTTTTTCTACTCTGTCTGTTTCTCATAGGAGGGCTGTGGGCAGATCAGAAACCCGTCCACCAGTGACATCATCGATCGGGAATCCAAGCTAATAGAAACTGCAGGCTTTCTATTCCTGAAAAGTTGCAATGCGATAATGGAAGCCATCGTTCTCACGATAATACAAATCTAAATATTTGTTTAAAAAAATCATGTTTAAAAAAAACTGCCTAACGATGATGTCACTGGTGGACAGGTTTCTGAACTGCCCACAGCCCTCCTATGAGGGCTAGAAAGACAGAGTAGAAATAAATTGTGGCATTTTATAATGAACATTAGTGTGGACCAATTATATGAAGTTAAGATGAAAAGTGGTGAAGTTGTCCTTTAATGTATAATACCATAATAGACACGCATCCGCCTGGGTGACGGCAGACTGCTGGGCGAGCGCTGGTGTGGGGGGTCAGATCAAAATATGGAATGAATTCTGTACTGGCCATACAGTATATGGAGCGTGTCTTGTCTTGAGTGTACAGGGTTTGATGAGGTCAGATCAACATATATGGAATGTCAGAACAGGTCAGCTTCATATATGGAGATCTAAGGGTGACAGCGGGGGCAGCCAGGTCGATGGCAGAGACTATGTTTTACACCCTGTCTGTCTGTCCATCCGGGCGTGCATGTGTGTGTGTGTGTGTCCGTCTTTCTGTGAGCAGCTAATCTCCAGGACCGTTGGCCCAATCCATGTGAAAGTGTGCATGCACACTCCCTGGATGCCAGAGCAAACCAGTACACAGTATCTCTAGGCTATAGTCATTAAACCAAACTTTTCATTTTTCATAATCCATCCTGATTGACTATGGTTGACGAGTAAAGTATTCAAGAGAGGATTGTTTTGAACAATCAGGTACTCTGACGGAGCCCCTGACATTATGACACGTTTGTCGAATGTCGGTGCAATGTAGGTGTGAGATGTAGCGTGTGTATATATATATATATATATATATATATATATATATATATATGTGTGTGTATATATATATATGGAGTATATATAATTGTGTGTGTGTGTGTGTGTGTGTATATATATATATATATATATATACTGTATATATACTGTATATATATACATATACTGTATATCTAGTATATATAATTTAGTACATATTTTGATGTATACAGTCCAACCAAGACAAAGGATTGATGCATGCAAGATTTCAACCAGATGTAGCCTCACACAAAAATGTCAGTTCCTCCTCAGATGTTTCCTCATAGCAAATCTTGAAACTTTGGCGAGAATCACGAGCACCCCGTTCCTAATTATTTCAACATACTTTTCAGCGTTCACAAAAATCCCCCCCCTCTGTCTCTCTCTCTCTCTCTCCCAACCCCCCACCCCCCCGCAGGTGCAGCTGCTGTATGAGCTCTTCCTCAGTTGGACATCTACGTGGGCGCGGCTCCAGAAGCGCGGCATCCTCCGTCAGACCTCCTGTATCCCAGAACCCCCTGCTGGCGCCGCTCCATCCTCCCCGGTGCGCAGCAGTGCAGGCACAGTCCCCCCGGACACCAGCACCTGCAGCCCCTCCGCTGAGTTTGGCTCCCCCACCGAGGTCAGACACGCACGCACACACGCACGCACGCACGCACGCACGCACGCACGCACGCACGTGCACACACGCACGTGCACACGCACACACAAACACGCACACACAGACACGCACAAACACGCACACACAGA
This sequence comes from Electrona antarctica, assembly GCF_951216825.1. Lineage (NCBI taxonomy): Eukaryota > Metazoa > Chordata > Actinopteri > Myctophiformes > Myctophidae > Electrona > Electrona antarctica. The sequence continues at coordinate 21,309,731 of NC_136811.1, forward strand.
CACGCAAGCACGCACACACACACAGTACAGTTTATAGACCGGTACATAAACGATATAACAATATACCTGCTGTCTATATTTTGATATAAATATATACACACAGGGCTCGATCGTGTGCCATTCTTTATACGCAAGTAATACACATTTTCCGTGAATTACGCATTTAGGAGCTTCCACTGTGTGTAAACGTTATCTTGCGGCCACACAACCCACTATTCATTTTGCCGACACCTATATTTGCGGGTGGAGGTGTGTCTGCAGGCGTGTCGATGTGCTTTCCCTATCTTTGCTATCCTATGCACACAGGTTTAGGACAACGGAAAGTGCCTCTTCAAACCACCCTTATGCGAATCCGTTTGATAAAAGAATGCGCTCCTCAGATGGTGCGACGTGAGTTGGAGCTGCCTCATGCATGTTGCAAAACATTCACAGCTCAGAGGTCTCGTTCTGTCTTAATTCTCCACAAATCTGTGATTGTAATTTCCCTCTAATCAGCAGAGTGTCATTCCACTGTGCGCGATTCCCTCGTTCAGTTTCATCACCAGTCATCACCCCATTACGCAGCAAATACGTAATGAATTTAAAAATTCCCCATAATCAGTAACACGTAGCTGATACTTGTGTCAACGTAATGAAAGGCAATTCAATGCTATAATTTCCAATGTGATTTCGCCATAGTTCAGTAAGTCTGTTTAATTAATCCGATTTCCCGAACGATCATTTTCGCTCGATACCGTTTCATAGAGAGGCAGTACACTCGCGACCTATATACCAAATGAAAGACCGAAGTTTACAGATTACACAGCACTTTGAGCAGCACAACTTGGCTGTGTTGGAATCGATGGCAGATAGTCAGATACTAGACACACAAAACAACCCTCTGTATCTAATATAAATGTATTCCAAGGCAAGATCCAGGCCAGGGCATAATGGACTATGGATAATACTGTAGATCTCTTAAATGGAATGGCACCTGGCACACTGATTGGTTTAAGTTGCGTAACGCCCAAACCACACCTATGCATAATGTAATGGGTATAGCTGAGGTGTTTTAAGGATTTAGGTGGTGGCACAAGATAGCATGTTTTTACGGGGGAACGCCTCTTACACAATACTAAATCCCAAAATGAAGGAGATGGGGCTCCTGGCGCGAGATGGAGCCCACAGTGTATGTGTATTTTTTGTGTTTCTTTGTACAGTACTTTGTGTCATTGTATGGCCTTTTTTCATAGCTTTTAATCATTCCTTCTGTATTTTGTTTTAGTGGTTTGTTCCTTTGTTCATTCAGTTATTTGTTGGCTTTTTCTGATGGAGGAGTTATTTCTGGACTTGCGTATTCAATCACACGTATCAGCCTCTTTTATTTATTCATTGTTCATTTTGTTTGTTTAGTGGTTCGTTAATTGGTTCTTTGAGTCATTCATTTGTTTTTCTCTCCTCATGACTACGGCTTGGTTTTGCTTACTTTTTATTTAGTTTATCACACATATCCGCTCCGTGTAGTGTTTGTCGTCATTGTCAGATAGATCCCCTCTGTTGGGATTTGGCGCCTTCATGTTACGTTATTTGTTTGTTTCAAATGAGAGAACAGACAGTAACAATAATCCAAACCAACGCCCGTCATACTGCAATGCTGTGGATAAAGTATCTCATTTTAACCCAAGGTGCCGTGAGTCATACAGCAACACATGTTGATTAAGCCTTGGTTGTATACATGTTCCCCACTGCTGATTTATGATTTTAAGAGCAAATATTGTTTTTCGTTTTGAGTGTTAGTGCTAACACATGTCTCATGTCCAAAGAAAAGCATATATTCTGCTTTATTTGGGTAGCCTCTTTTTTCAGAGCTGGAAAACTCTGTCAGGCTTCGTGTGTCTTTTTTCTTGTTTCTTGTTTTAATTCTTCATCATAACAGATAGTCCAGATACAGTACACCCTGATCACCATTTGATTGGTATAAGCTGGAGCTTGATTGAGTATAAACCTGCTCCTTAATTTGGAGAAAACAATAACCTGTATTTACATTTTTCAGTCAGATAAAATATCATATTTTACCCGGGGAGGAGGTAAGCGCACAGGGCTGCGTGCCGTGCGGTTGTGTGAATGCCAGTGGAAACATTACAGTCTGGAGTGTTTAGGGAGGAACAACAAGAAGGCTGATGTTATTTTTCCTCCCCTTTTCTGCGTGATGTTTATCCCAAGCTGAGGCACTGTGGCACTTTCACCCCCCGCCCCCATCACTAGTAGCAGCTATAGTAGCAGCAGCTAGCCACGGGTCCATGGAAGATTAGGGCCCTTTGACCCCCAGAGGCCTGTGTGTGTGTGTGTGTGTGTGTGTGTGTGTGTGTGTGTGTGTGTGTGTGTGTGTGTGTGTGTGTGTGTGTGTGTGTGTGTGTGTGTGTGTGTGTGTGTGTGTGTGTGTGTGTGTGTGTGTGTGTGTGTGTGTGTGTGTGTGTGTGTGTGTGTGTGTGTGTGCGTGCGTGCGTGCGTGCGTGCGTGCGTGCGCGTGCGTGCGTGCGCGCGTGTGCGTGCGCATGTAGGGTGCTGTGGAGTATATGGATTTGGGTGTGATATGGATGACGAATCAAGAAGATTTAATTTGTCACTCACTCGGGTAGAAGCAGGGAAATGTTGGTGCAGTATCATGTCCACAAGACTGTGCATCAGCAAGCAGCATAACCATATGTGACCCAATACAGCGCTTAGTGCCACATGGTTACTTTTCAGCTCTTTATAGATTCTGAAAGTACAGAATGTAAGCTCTCAAATTATATGTCATATGTCAGGCATCTGAATGTACTAATTTGAATATTAAACCTGAAATCAAGAAGCTGAGAAAAAGCCTTCTGAAAACACGCACGCACGCACGCACGCACGCACGCACGCACGCACGCACGCACGCACGCACGCACGCACGCACGCACGCACGCACGCACGCACACACACACACACACACACACACACACACACACTTCTGGCACTCTGACAGTGGGTGTGACCAATCCACCCCTCACCCCTGTTCTAACCACTCAGAACAGAACAATAGGCGACATTGCCCAACAGAAACCGCAGATGTAAATGCTGGCTTCATAATTTTAATGAGAAGGCTCTTAAATATTAAAACTTTGTTAAGGTGAAAAATATTATATAATAAAACAAAAAGAACAAGAAAAAACAAATACGGCAAAAAGTACAGGCAAGACCCACTGGCAGCACTAGCAGCACTGGGGGGTGTGGAGCAGTGGACGCTACGGTAGTTTTGGATCTAAGACTACCAGAGGCTCTCAACTCAACAACCATGTCGTCATCTTACTACCATTACATGCATTAACTCTGTGTGTTTGTGTGTGTGTTCACTTCCGTCCTTTGTGTGCACTCCTAGAAGTGGTACACAGCGAAATCTGGAGTAACAGATTAACTCTGAGAGTGCAAAAATGAACCTCTATGGGTAGATTAACGGTGCATATTTGACTGTGTATTAGTCCAGTATGGCAGTGGGGGTCTTGAGGTGTAGTGCCTCTGTAAGCAGGCCACCGAGTCTCCTGACAGCCCACTTGTCACTGTTTACCTAAGTGCAAACACTGGTAGAAGTGTTTAGTCCTCCGGGAGGCCGGCTGATTGAGCAAGAATGCAGGAGCTGTTTTGATAAGTCTGCAGGGGCAGTGGTCTCCCCTTCAACCCCTCCTCACCCCTATGCCTAAAGTCCAGACAGCTAACTCCACCAACACCCCCCCCAACACACACACACACACGCCCCCCATGGCAAGGTTTTACCTCTCCCTAACCTCCCCCTACCCCCTCCTGTCTACCGCGGACCTCTCCGGCCCCAACTCATCCCGCCTCAAACACACTCTCTACCTCAGTGTATCACTCCTCTCTCCTCATCCCTCCATCCATAGACTTTGTACTATTTAAGAAAAAAGGTTTGTTTCCATGCATCACTTTCTCTCTCTTTCTCTCCCTCTATCCCCTCTCTCTCTATCTCTCCCTCTATCCCCTCTCTCTCAGCCTTTCTCTCTCTCTTTCTCTCCCTCTATCCCCTCTCTCTCAGCCTTTCTCCATTCTTCCCTGCTTCTGTTTGTAAATTCCTCTTCCTTATAGTTCCCTTTTCTCCTGTCTCCCACCTGCTATCCCTCCATGCTATGCTCCACCCCTTCCTCACCACCTCCCTCTATCTTCCCTTTGTTCTCTCCCATCCTTTTCATATCTTTCTCTCTCTCTCTCTCTCTCTCTCTCTCTCTCTCTCTCTCCCCCCCCCCTGACACTTCCCAGCCTGCCGTCCTAGGCTCTCCCAGTGTTTGGGTCTCTCTGATGAGCGAAGACAAACTCTGCAGAGAAAATAAACGTGGCTCCTCAGCCAGTTTACAGCGCCTCGGCCCAGGAATTAAACTGTATACTTTACAACTTGGCCTGTGGAGGTGTGGGAAAATAGCTCTGTGTGTGTGTGTGTGTGTGTGTGTGTGTGTGTGTGTGTGTGCGTGTGCGCGTGTGCGTGTGCGCGTGTGCGTGTGCGCACACGTAGGTGTGTGTCCGCGTGCGCACGCGTGTGCGGGGTGGGGGGCCCAGTGGCAGCTCAGGAACGTGGCAGAGCCCACCTCAAGCCAACAGCAGCCTGCACCATCTGGCGCCTCAAGGCCTCACCTTGACAGAAGTATAGGAGGAGTCTGTGGATAGATAGATTGTATACTAAGCTGTTGGGACTTTATAATTATGTATACGCTATAAAAATCAATTTAATTTAACTTTGATAGTCACACTGTTTGATTTAGCTGAGCATTGATTAAACCTTTCAGTTCCAGTATATCCCTCCAAGGTAGCCGTTTACCCCTTTGATCAGCTTTGTCTACTTTCTTCACAAACGGCCGTTGAGATCAGATTTTTCCTGCGATTTCATCGGCCACTGTCTTATAGAATAAAACAAATTAGCCCTGTCTTGCCTCGGTGTCTAATACTCCCCCCCCACACAGCGGGGCTACCATAATATAGCAGCCTGTTAACAGTTTAAGGGCCCCAGACGGAGTTCTCCGTCCTGTTACTTAGTACGGTCTATTGCCCAAGATGGAGATGGATTAAAACGACGGAGATTAATGATATCAAAACCGGTCGCATCACTCCACAGCCTAGGAGCGCCTGTTGCGCAATCCTCGATGTTGCGCAACAGTGAGAAAAGATCATGTGTTAGACGTCCCACCACTGTCCAGTCGCTAGTCGCGTCCAGTCACTAGTCAACGTAGCGCACCAGCCTGGGAGCGTCTATTGAGCAACATTCAATGTCATTTCCGGTTGGGACGTCATCCAAAGTGTTCCCCCTCCATTTTAATGGATGGGTTAAAAAATCTTAAAACGTGATTCATTCTTGATCTAAATCAATGATTCCAATTCTAACCAAAGATTGTGTTTTTGATGGCCCATCGCGGTTCCGTTGCTAGTCACGTTAGAAGTAATCAAACTAATTTGTTGCCGATCCTCCAAAGGGTCTTTTGGCTACATGCTATTATATCTAGCATTATCCAAGATGGCGCCGTGCCACCTTGAAATGTGTTCTGAAGCTGCAAATCGCTGGGCGCATTGATTTAATGGTTCCAAATGACGCTGGGCATTAAGAGTGTTAATGGGTTACTACTTTTCCCTGAAAATGTGTCTTTTTTTTGGGGGAGATGCTTAAACATCGTTGTAGGACGATGTATAGGAGGTGTCGAAAATCACAGATCTACAAGCTGCCGCGTCACATCGCATCGCAAGCCTGTAGATTTGTCATTTTGGGCGAGCGGCTCCATCGTGCGACAGACTATAAATTCAGCGTGAACGTCCAAGGCAACAGTAGAACCACGCTACAGTACACTGTGGTCCAGCAACTCCCCACACAGCAGCGGCTGGCTCCTGTTTCTACACATGACATTAAAGGCACTAATCCTACTGACTGGCCAGAACTGTAAACTAAACACAGTCCTAACCACATACACACGCACGCACGCACACACACACACACACACACACACACACACACACACACACACACACACACACACACACACACACACACACACACACACACAGTGCTGTGTTATGACTCCAGCTCAACAATAATTAGTCCCCAAATGGCAGTTGACACTAGGATGTCTCTCATTCAGACTGGGTAGTGTTCAACACCATTACCCCTAGGCTCATGTTACTGACCACTATTACACACGCACGCACGCACGCGCACGTACACACACACACACACGCGCACACACACACACACACACACACACACACACACACACACACACACACACACACACACACACACACACACACACACACACACACACACACACACACACACACACACTCTTGCAGACACACTGTGGACCTACTGTTTGGTTCCTTGGCAACAGGTAAGGACACTGTTAGACAGTTGATTGGACTGAAATGGCAATTGAAGGATGTGATTCAGGACAGTTACTCTGTGGGCGTTTACGTTCATACCTATCGTGTATTACGTTCATCATCTTGATGGACGTGACAGCTTGTATGTGTTGTATTTATATGTAATTGTGAGATGCTTTATGGTGCGCCAAAGTACCTCTTTCAGCCTTACGTTTCTCTGAGGCTCGTCCAGGTTATGTTCATACCTACAGTATTGCAGGTAATCATTATGATTGCCTTGACAGAGAGTGTTTATCTAGTATATTTATGGCTACGGAGGTCTTCTGGGTTTCTCCTTCGCCTCGCTCTCTGCCTCGTTCTTCCCGGGAGCACATGCTTCTCATCAGACTTTCCAGAGGTTCCCCCCATATTATGGGGAATCTATTTCTGAATCGCCATAATCCTTAATGTGTTTATACTGTTGTCGTCCGTTGTTATCGAGATCCGTAGTCAACCACCCTCAAATACGCGATTAAATTCAATTTGCAAATTAGCGTGCCCCCCACATACATGTGCACGCACGCACACATGCGCACACTCACACTCACAATCACTCACACTCACACACACATAGCAGACAACAGGGACACAGTGTCCTCATCTGGTTCCTCTTAAGTCGGTGCAATCAGCCCAGCAGCAGTGGGGTTCCTAATTGAGATGGTTGATAACCTCCTCACCAACCACACAGCCAGGCTTGATAAGCATGACACAATCTGTCATTATGGAGAGGAGAAGCTGTGGAAAAAGTGTGGTGGGGGAAATAAAACATAAAAATCATCTATGAGCATATTCACATGCCGGCCATTTTAGTCTTGCGTCATACTCAAAGGGGTGGGGCTTCCACCCCTGAGTATGAAGGAGGAACAAGATGTGCATAATTATGGTCAATGCTGCAGCTGCAAATTGCCATATTGTTTGTTTGCATGTTTCTACACTCCCTGAGTCAGCCAAACAGATACACGTTTGGAAAACACATCCCCCAGAAAGAGAGGAAGGAGGAATAAAGGGAGGGAAGGAGAGAAATATTTTTTTTTAACACAATCCGTGCTACCACCCCAGGCCAGAACATGGCGCCAGTGCCAGAAGAATGCGTGAAAACCCAAAGAAGAAGAATGGCTCCCTGACTAACCACGTGGTGTAATAACAGCAGCTGTATGGGGGATACAGCTGCTGTTATTATTAGTCATGGAGGAGCAGCAGCGGCCAGCGGTAGCATCAGCGCTAGCTTAGCTTGTTTTCAGGTTTTATAAGATCCTAAAGACCCCAGATTGTCTCATTTGGAACAGAAAAAGTACAAATAAGCGTGCGTGCACGTCGGATCTGTATGTAGGCTGTCTAACGTGTGAGTAAAAGCAACCAAAAAAATAAAATAAAAATAAAACTTTTGTTTTTCTTTTTTCTTTTTAATTGCTGGATTAAATAAAATTAAAGAAAGACGAGTTCCCTCGTTTTGGCACAGGCAGGTCGTGGAGAGAAGAACGAGGTCCCGTGTTCTTGGCATAGATTCGGTTAAAGAAGAAGAAGAAAAATATGTCCCCAATGCTGTCATCCTCCCGGTGCTCTGCCAAACCCCAGTAATGAGCTGAGAGCTCTCTGAAGGCAGCAGCCTCGGCCGCATCCTGCTCTCCTCTCTCCTCCTTCCTCTCTTCCCTTCCGTTCCCCTCCCAGGCTGCACCGTGCATGTGTGTCGTGGCCTGTGTGAGTGAAAGCAGGCCGTGTGGGTGCTGGTGGCTTAGCTTTGGGGTTAACACCAGTGACAGTTCCACACAGTGAACCCCCCCCCCCCCCAAACCCCCACCCACCACCACACTGCACGCGCACGGCTCTGCTCTGAGCCGGGTTCTGTTCACCAGACACAGACTACTGATGTCATCCAAGACCAAAAGGCTCTCAGGCTTGCTGATGCTTTTGTTATGGCTACACGCACATGGGACATGCATCCAAACACGCTGTATACTGTACAGTACGCCCACTGATGCACCAGGGTGCACACTTACTGTACACACACACACACACGCATGCACATGCGCGCACACGCATGCACAAGATCCGATGTACACAGACACACGGACAGACAATTAAACAGTATGCACATGCACAGCGGGGCATTTCAAGTTAAATGCTGTTTGTCCTCTTTCATAATATGTTGTTCCTCATTTGGTTGGCGGTGTGGTTTCACGGGCTTTAACAGACAATACTGTCTCCTATCGGCTCTCTTTAGCTGCGCTCTGACTCTGAGATGTGGTCAACTCCTGTAAACAAAAGGACAAGGCACAGCACAAGGTCCTATTATAACAGAACTGTACAGAAATAATCTTTCAATATTATTGGCATAGAGGGGCGTCCACCACAGCGGAGACTAGGTTTGATTCCTCCATGGCGCTTCCAGCTTGGTCATGCATGTGTGTTCGCGTGTATGAGGTTAATGCTGCACTACTGGTTGGTCAGGACACCAGTGCTGGGAGAGATAGTTTTATGCATATTTTGGTGGTGGAACCCCTCACTGTCAGGTGAGAAGAAGTGGCTGTTGATTCCATGTGTATCAGAGGAGTCATGTGGTTGTCTACAGTCTACACCAGTGCTTTTCAACCTTTTCTGCTCAAGGCACACCAATGGGCAATTAGAAATATGAAGGCACACCTGTATTCATAGCGCATCACTGTTGTGAGCTTGTAGATTGGCTATTTTTGCCAAAGAGATTTGGCGTAGAGGGAAATAAGAATATGTTTGTTTGTCTTGCCTTGTTAAATAAAGGTTAAATAAAATAAAAACTATATACCGTAGGAGTAGGGTGTAAACCGGGTGTAAATCGTTAATGCACTTGTACTCTCTGTCTTTTGCATTACTCTCTGTCTTTTTCTGTCTTTCAACTATAAGGTTATGTCATTACTTCTATTGTGTGACTGACTAGACATCCTCCTGGTCTCTGTACACCAGTCCAACCCATACTGTCCTGTGCTGTTTGGTTCTGTAGGGAGACTAGACATCTCCCTGGTCTCTGTACACCAGTCCGACCCATACTGTCCTGTGCTGCTTGGTTCCGCAGGGAGACTCTGTCCCTGCTGGGGATGACAGCCCGTTCTCAGATACTGTGACTCTGGAGCAGAAGACCAGCACCATTGGAGGTTTCACTAGTGGGAAGGTCAGCCTTTGGATGCAGTGGATGTTACCCAAGGTCACCGTTAAACTGTTTGCCCCTGACCCTGCTGCCAAAAAGACAGGTATTTGATGCTTTTAGTAGTATTTCGATTCTAATAAAAATCCATTGCTTCCGCCTCTGTCACTCTTGAATAAATTGTCAGTAAAGACTTTCTTTCTTCATTCAACTGTGTTTAATTAGACTGCAGGCACAAGTTAAACATAATTTGTTTATTTTATCAGTAGTATTTTAATTCTCTAAAATGAACTCTGAAATTTAAATATGACAAAAGAATCCGGTAATGGTATTTTATCTCAGTCAGACTTGTTGCCAGTAGTCAAAAAGTTCTGGAAGCTCTCCAAAGATTTGACATTCTTTCTTATTAGATAATTTGAGAGCCCCACCTAAACCTTGGACCGTATCAACATTTGGAGAGATCAGGCCCCCTGTGTTTCCTCCTCAATGGACCCACTCTGCACTCAAAGAAAAGCAACAGCGGACAGAGAGGAAAAGGAGGGTGGGTGGGTGGAAAAAAGACAAATAAATAAGTGGGTGATGAATCCCAAGCAGGCTGCCTCTTCTCCCCTCAGATTTACTGGGGTGATGAAAAGCTAGATTTACCTTTAATTGCCGGCTGTAATATTTAGCATCTGCCAACCAGATCGCATAGCTTAAGTTCTTTAATAGTGGAAAAGGGAACGTTTGGGCGGACCTCACAGAGATGGTTTGACTTAGAAATATCCTAAATAGGCATTACGTTGGATTTGGGCTTTAATATGTGCCATCTGAGTTGCGAGGTGAATTTACCACTGCATTCACCGCATGCAACACATTAAGTAATTGCATATGATTTCGAACAGTCTCGCACATGCAATACTGTATATTCAGACGATGGCATTTACATGAGATATTAGACGTTAAGCACCGCACAATTGATGTCTTTGAGATAAGACAGATATGACTGCAGACTATCCACCGTGATGTATTTTAAGTGAAAAAGGAAATCAGAAAAACAGGTATTGCCAAAGGCATTGATATTATGTCTTTGGAAGATTGGATAGAAATATAAGCATGTGTCTTCACATGCGTCATTAAAGGCAATTTCCCTTTTTTAAGATAAATTATATTAGACTAAGGATTTCCTGTGCTTCTTCAGGGTGAGTTTAGCAATGTCATGCATCAATAAACAGCAGCATGTTAGGAGAATATGGGTTTCTAACAACTGGGAGAGTTCTTTCCACACCGTATCCACAATAAAGCAGAAAAACGCCTTTATTTATTAACACAACACCAGCAGCCACTGTATATTTCTCAGAATCACCACAGGGCATAATCAGTACAAAAAGCTAAGCTAAGCTCTCTCAGTGGAAATAATGAGAAAGGAACAACAGTTAAGCACAAATGTATGCTTGCTTCAAAAGGTCCTGCTATGAGGCTTAAAGGGAGTCAACAAGCACCTTTAAGTTTCCCCATTTATTAGAGTTTTGTGGACTTCCTCACCACCATCAGAATGGCTGTATTAATTAACATGGAGAGGAAGAAAACATGGCTAACATTGAACAAGCTTCATCATGAACACATGTGGGATTACTGTATAGGAACTGACCAGAGCACTGGGATTAGGACCAACAGAACGGCCTGGACTAGGTTATCTACAATGTAGAGCCTCGCCCATGACACGCTCCACACATTTGCAGTGCAAACTAAGAAAAAGGATTGAAATATTGAACTACTCTAACAGTGTTTCTCTTTACTCTTTGATTTGTTTTCTTTTTGCTCTACTTGCCCCCCTCTTTTCTTTTTTCTTTTATTAATAATAATAATACATTGTCCTATTTTAGCGCCACCAGGAGTCCGATTTAAAAAAAAATCTATTACTCCAAAAAGTGTTGTACAAACATCACGCAAATCGGTATACATTGTGATCAAGATGGAGCTGTCAGATTTGTTTATATTTTGCAGGCCCACAATAACCTACCTGCCCTGGTGGAGACCTGTGCGAAGAGGAGCACTTTTTCTACTTTACAATGTTGTCTCTATTTTCCACATAAACCTCCAAAGTGTGAATGTAGACTTATGTAAGGAATGGAGTATTGTTTGAATGTGCTTTAACTCCTATCATTTGTGCGTTTCACAGAATTCTATGTGATTGGTGAACTGGAGGACCTGAGTGCATCAGTGGATGTGCAGGATGTCTACACTAAGATCAAATGTAAAGTTGGCAGCTTCAACATTGATCACTACAGGTGCAGGTACAGTAGAGAGTGCACGTGCTCACCCACATACAGTATACTGTACACAGAACATCTTTCCTCCCCTCTCTCTCTCTCTCTCTCTCTCTCTCTCTCTCTCTCTCTCTCTCTCTCTCTCTCTCTCTTTCTATTTCACTCTTGCTCCACACACATGGGTCAAATTCATGGATACACACACACACACACACACACACACACACACACACACACACACACACACACACACGCACGTACGCACGTACGCATACGCCACCAGCACCACTAACGCCCCGGTCCTAACACTTACCCTTGCGGGTAATTTATCAGATTATCACCTCCGTATCATTGTCTCCCAGCCAGCTGTCGCAGTGGGGACCGCAGACAGACAGATGGACAGACCAGTTGACTGGCCTCCAGCTGACCACTGACTCATAGCATAATGGAGGAGGTCAGTCAGCCAGTAGCCAGTGGTCAGCCAGTCAGTGGTCAGTCAGTAGTCTGTTGGTAAGCAGTCAGTCAATTAGAAGGCAAGACAGTCAGTAACTCTGGCATTCTCTGTCTGCAGTGTCTGAATTGAGGCACGGAAACGTTGTTTGAGCTGGCTTCTGTGGCCATTCTGGTCATCTTTGAAACGTTGTTTGAGCTGGCTTCTGTGGCCATTCTGGTCATCTTTGAAACGTTGTTTGAGCTGGCTTCTGTGGCCATTCTGGTCATCTTTGAAACGTTGTTTGAGCTGGCTTCTGTGGCCATTCTGGTCATCTTTGAAACGTTGTTTGAGCTGGCTTCTGTGGCCATTCTGGTCATCTTTGAAACGTTGTTTGAGCTGGCTTCTGTGGCCATTCTGGTCATCTTTGAAACGTTGTTTGAGCTGGCTTCTGTGGCCATTCTGGTCATCTTTGAAACGTTGTTTGAGCTGGCTTCTGTGGCCATTCTGGTCATCTTTGAAACGTTGTTTGAGCTGGCTTCTGTGGCCATTCTGGTCATCTTTGAAACGTTGTTTGAGCTGGCTTCTGTGGCCATTCTGGTCATCTTTGGCTATGCAAAGTCCATTAATGTAGATTTAGCTCTGGGTTGTGAAATTATAGAAGCACATACTGTAGCTACATTGGAACTGAAGGATTAATGATTTTCTCTTGCCTCCCTAAAACGTTCTTCCCATTGGTGATTAAATGGTCCCATTTCCAAGTAACTTGTTGTCCTGATCAGATCCCATACCTCTGTGATGGAGTCACAGTGAGTACGTGGCTACGTGCCTCTGGGCCTGTTCTGCTGGGAAGAGACCACTTAGCAGGAGGCAACTCACCCTGTCTGAGGAGATAATAGAACTGAGACCCGACAGGCCAAAGTATTGCAGTTTGTGGGCCAGGATGTGTACGTGTGTGTTTGTTTATTTGTGTGTCTACAGGTGCGTGTGTGTGTGTGTGCGTGCGCGTGCGTGCGTGCGTGCGTGCGTGCGTGCGTGCGTGCGTGCGTGCGTGCGTGCGTGCGTGCGTGCGTGCGTGCGTGCGTGCGTGCGTGCGTGCGTGCGTGCGTGCGTGCGTGCGTGCGTGTGTGCGTGCGTGCGTGCGTGTGAGTGTGTGTTTGTTTGTTTGTGCCTGCATATGTGCATTCCATTGTGTGCCTGTCTTTCAGTGGATGATATACCAGTTCTAGCCAGCCAGTTAATGGGAGGTCTACTGTATGTTGCTGGGCCCTGTTCCCATATTGAACACCATTATCAGGAGTCAGCATTTATCACTGTTGATATGCTAATAGATATATATTCTGATGGGCCTTCCAAATCAGCCCAGCCAGATTGTGCACACATCAGATCAGGTCAGACCGAGAGAGAGGGGATGCGTTTTGGCTTGGTTCCTGACTGTCTAGAGGGAGGCTAGTGGACCTCCCTGTCTTTCTAAGTACTTAATTGATTTATGTTCTGCTGGGCCAAAGTGCTACAGTACATGTGCTCTATCACCCAAGCCAGAACACTGTCTGTGTTAAGAAGGCTACAGTCTTGGGCTGGGTCATTATCTCATACTACACAGTAAGTGTTGTGTACAGGTGTGTATCCAATCAGCCCTGAGAATAGGAGCCAATCTTAATCTCTTTACGAGACTTCAGCGCCTCCCTAAGTAGATAATGTTATCAATTTTCATGTTTCTTTGGTTATTTCAGTTTAATGTGCATTTAACAAGATAGCCTTAACCCATTCTGGGCGGGAACCAGTTTTGGTGTTTTAACCAAGCATTATGTTATAATTTAGCTATTGAAAAATAGCAGATCTACAAGCTCATAGCGCGCCACCGAGTGGCGCGCTACGAGCTTGTAGGTCTGCTATTTTTTTTAAATCGTGAAAATGTGGCACAAATCTTTGAATATAATTATATTCTTTCAGAAGCCTTTTTATTTATTTCGACGTCAGACCTGAATGGGTTAACACACCCTTTAATGGACCAGGTTTCTGGCAGGCAAAGGCGCTCCGTCATCCAAGCCAGGTTATAGTCAGGGCTGCTTAGGACACAGTGGAAGACCTCTGGGCGTCAAGCCCATACTAATCTGTATCATCGAGACATATAAGAGAGCCCACTGGGGTTGGAGTCCATATGAATCATTTTGAACAGATAATGGTTAGGTATTTCACCACCCAGCCCAGGTTATGTGTGCAGGAGGTCAGACTAAATCACACTTGACAGAGGGAAGGAAAACTAACTCTGTCTCATTTGGCCGTACTGTATGTATCTCACTGCTGGAGAATGCAGGCAGAGTCAGGCCAGTCAAACACATGCACAGAGGTGAGTAGAAAGTCCTGTCCTTGGATAGTTATCAAACTAGGTAGAGGATGAGTTAGAATGGATCAGGGACAGAGATGGGAGGGAAAGAATCACCAGAGAGGGAGACCCCCAGGGCAGTGGAGAAACAGGAGGGTGGGGCATTGAACTTGCGCTAGAAGTTTACCTCTCGCGCAAGGGGAGGCGGGTTGAGGCATTTGGGGTGTTGTTTAACACCTTAGAAGCCCGAAACTATTTAATCCATTTCATCCAGGGTGCCCATCATTTTACTTTTACGGCGCACCGGAAGCTGGTGTGCATGTCTGTGTAGCAGCTAACAATAGCCACACCACTCTAGATTCGATCGACAACAACGGGAGGTAATAATAAATCTATCGCGACTAGCGACTGGACCGCTGAGCGCCGTCTAACACAGGATCTTTTTTCAGAATTAGACGGGATGATTTAGATCGGGAGTTATGATTGTTTTAAGATTTTCGTTTTCGTCAGCTAAACAGGCAGGGGAGATTTTCGATGACGTGTCACTTTTTGACACGTCATCGGATCGGGCAACAAGCGCTCCAAGGCTCTAGAGCGATGCGAACGGTTTATCAATCTCCGTGTTGGACACTTGACCATGACCATGAACTTGGACTGAGAACTCCGGCTTGGACATCCAAGGTGTTAACAGGCGTTCGGGTGGGATGTTGTAGAAGGTTGAAGAAGTCCTCCTTGGGTTTAGGGTGAAGTCCTTCTCCTCTGGTTTAAACCGAAGGCTTCCCTGGCAACCGGAGCTTCTTGCATTCTTGAGCAATGTTGAGGACCCCTCCCCTCCCACACACACACACACACACACACACACACACACACACACACACACACACACACACACACACACACTCCCGCCAGAGGATGGCTGGTGACAGTTCACCCTCATTTACTCCAAGGAGCAGCTCACACAAATTGAAGCTGATGTGTTCCAGCTGCATTGCAAATGACTGAGAGAGTGAGAGATGGAGGGATGGAGAGAAGAGACGCACAGTGGTGGGGGGTCCACATCTATTAGTCACTCACAGGACGTGTTGGACGGCTGAGAGGGGAGGGTACAAAGAGATTGTTATCCATACGTGCACACATGGTCACCCACACAAACACACTCACACATAGCATACACACCCTATATGCCATGCAAACACACACACATTCATCAAGCTCACATCATTATAATGCTCATGCATTGAACCCTATACTGTAGTGTACAGTACACAATGCAAACACACACACACACACACACACACACACACACAATGGATAATGACACATGGATTGCATCGTCTCGCACATTCACACGTGCACGCACATACAGCAGTCAGAAACACTCATAGACCCCCCTCCTCAGTGAACTCCTGGTGTCCTGGTGGGGAGTTTTGGGGGTGGAGGGGTGTGAGCGGCGTTTGCATTGGATGCTTTGTCTGAAGGAATCAAGGCAGATGTTGTTGAATCATTTCCCTGGAGTGAAAAGTTGTGCCATAAATGTGTTGTGCATGTTTTGGCAACCTGAAACAACCATAATTATAGCTGCAAGCAGCAATGAGACCGTGGGGCCGTGCAAGGAGAAGAAGAGCATAGCGAAGATGAAGAGGAGTACAGAAGAAGAGGATGAAGTAGAGAAGATGGAAGGGAAGGAGGTGAAAAGAAAACACCATGTGAAAGCCCCTGAACCTTCGTACTGCTCAAACTGTTACCAGATTACACCATTGTTATTCACAACAAGGTTGATTTTTCATTACGAATTAAGGCATCAACAATATGAATAGTTTTTATGTGAAATACTCACAGGCAATATTTGCCACCTTTAGGCAACAACTCTCACTACTAATTCACCGTGTCTCTTTTCTAGTTACAAGATGGAAACGGTATGAAAATAGGAAGAGGGATACAAGTATGACAAATATTTTGTATACAATTCATGAAGTCTACTGAAATGTTGGCAAATATCTGCAGAAATTAATTGTTGGGCATTAAACCGAGAGGAGAAGCGATGGAGGGGAAGCAGCAGAAAAAACTAGAAAAAGTGCCTCACAGGTCTCCACCAGGAGGATAGGAGTGTGTGTGTGTGTGTGTGTGTGTGTGTGTGTGTGTGTGTGTGTGTGTGTGTGTGTGTGTGTGTGTGTGTGTGTGTGTGTGTGTGTGTGTGTGTGTGTGTGTGTGTGTGTGTGTGTGTGTGAGACACACCTTGGCCTGTTGTAGCGCCACCATGAGGCTGATTTGAAAACTGTCAAGTGGCATTTCTTCCTCAGCCTAGTGGGAATATGCATGCACAGTTTCACCGAAATCGGACGCTGCGTTGAGTAGTTGTGGTGATTTGTACAAAACGGGTACAAAGCGGGCTACTCCTGAAAAGTTTAGAAGCCAATCGTAGGCAATGAAGGTGGATTATGAGAAATCAGTGGGAATGTGCGTGCGCAATTTCACGGAAATCACACGATGTGTTCATGATTTGCAGCATTTTGTTTGAAACTGAGCACTCCTGCGAACTTTGGAAGCCAATCTTAGCCAATCAGGATGGAGTCTGAGAAATCTGAAAGACCCGTTTTGTTGAATGGCTCTAGAGAGACTGTGTACCAATTTGCGTGATGTTTGGACAAAATCTGTAGGTGTACTGTCCAAAAACTTGTTTTGCACAAAGCGGCCTCCTGGTGGCGCTATAACAGGCCGTTCTGGACATTTTGGGGCAGAGGTTCATCGTTGGCATCCAGGGAGTGTGTGTGCAAAATGTGGCATCGACCGGGTTAACAGTGCCGGAGATTAGCTGTTCACAGACGGACACACGGACGGAGTGCAAAGCATACTCTCTCCCCATGCCTTCGGCCTGGTGGAGACAATTATGCAAAAGTGGAGGAAAAGAGTAAGGAGCAGATGGTGGTGAAAACAAGACGATAGAGAAGAGGAAGAGAACAGAAAGGCCCAAGTGGGGTTCCACCATGGTGCTTACCTTCTTACTGTGATGCAAGTCAACTACTGCTAACCACAGAGCCTCAAATTGACAAGTTTGGAGGAAGACGATCAAGGAGAAGAGGAAGAAAAAAAAGAGAAAGGAGTTCATGATACGTATTTGCACCACTCTAGGTTTGAACTCACCACCTTTGATACCACAGGCTGATCATGAACAGGTTGAGTTTGCAAATAAATGAGGAAAATGTGTTTCATAAAGGCAGAATTCAAATAGATCAAATCAGAAAAATAAACTTTTAGACACAATTCTGAAATTTCACAGACATAATCTGGACAAGGTGGAAACATATTTTTAAATGAAGATTGATGACTTTGTAATGTCTGTGTGCAAAAACCAGATGTTTTAAGACAGAACAATGTACTGCATGAGAACAGAATTCATTATGTCAAAAATTCAGCTTTTGAGTTAAAAACATTCAGTCTTGCACACTAAACCTTAAAGAATTTAATTTAATAACAATTGAATATTACCATTAACCACTTAAGTCTTAAGCCCTATTTTATAATGCTGTGGTCGATCGCAAACTCACAATGTTATTTTTGAAAAAATGTGACGTGCAATATGGACACCAGGGTGAAAGTGGTTATATGGTCAGATGTTTTGGTTAAAAAACTAATTCCCAAGTGGTTCTTATAGGGAATGTCTGAAGTTGATGCTGTATGGCAATTTTGTTGACTCATTTAGTTTTTATTGAGTAATTCTGAGTGATCAACTACATCATTTGCACACGTTCGGCTAAAAAAAGAAAAAACTGTGCAGTGGATAACAGGATGTTGGCCTGTTTGGGCCGCCCTCAGGCCTCCTCTTCAGGTGGGGCGCTTATGTTCTCATTCCACTAATCCCCAATGTACACACATTCTGAATGCCCCCTGCCGACAGATTCAGTAGCGCAGCTCGGAATCTGTTCTTGAGAGATTATGAAACTTGCAATACCATTGCATGTACGGCTGATTGACTAAATTCAAAACTTTGGAAAATTAGACCACCATCGGGAGAATTTGCACCATAATGATGTGGCTTTGGACAGGACCAGAACTCAAGAAAGAAGAAAAACAAACATATTGGGAAGGCAGCAGGCCTATTCATAAGAAGAAGAATAGAGTGAAAAACATGAGGGAACAGCAGCAGGCCTGCCCGGCCCCTGATGAATGTACCGGTATTCATGTTTATGTGTGCGCATATCTGTGTTTGGCATCTAGTACTGTACATACAGGCGTGGTGACGCGCGCGTGCGCGCGCGCACACACACACACACACACACACACACACACACACACACACACACACACACACACACACACACACACACACACACACACACACACACACACACACACACACACTTTACTGTATGCACAAGGACACATTCTGGGATTTAGTGTTGTATGGTGAAGAATTAGTGTGTGTGTTTGTGGTGTTGATGTATTTTTGTGTCTGATCCACAGGTGTTCACATGGAGGACAATAACATACAGTACCATATGGAAATCAAACTACATGTCACAGCAAATTTAGTCGATTTCGTTATTTACCCAAGTTAATTGATTTTGAACCGAAAATGTGTTGATGATGTACACACACGGTTCCATTTAGTGCATAATGAAAATGAAAAGGTATTTAGCTCTGAGCCTTGTGTGTCTCCGCAGACCAGGGCAGGGCTGGCACTGTGGCCTCTATGAAGGAATCGTCCTGCAGTGCAAGGAGACCGCCGTGGTGAGGCCTCTGCCAGGCAGCCCTCGCCCTCAGTACACAGTCACATCCATGGCATTAATTTAACACTTGAGAGTGAACAAATGGAACCAGGTGTTAAATTATACCCGAGGACTTGTACTGTGTATACCTCCGCCATTCTGCTGCTCCTAACCTAGGTCCATCATCTCTGTTCATGCTGGACAGACGGGGAGACATGAGAATGAACTAGGAAGCAATTGCATTAATTTCAGACAAATGCCATTATATTTAAATATTATTGTGGAGAAATTCAGTATATACTAAATTTTAAATAAATAATGAGTATACTCTCCCCTGTCTGTCCTGTAGCTCTGATTGGCTGATTAATCTAGACATTGAAATCAGGTGACAGTGGTTGTTCTTCTGTGTGTTAGAGTGGGAAGACTTTGTGACATAGATTCTCGGGCTCTGGATGATGACGTCATCAACGGCCTTGTACCGTTGTCTTACTGCGGAGGCTAAGTTTTACAATATGGATGCCTGCAGCTGTTATTGAGAGAGCAGAGTTAGTTTATAGTGTATGACTTTCTTATGACAAAATGAGAAAACATGCATAAACAATCTCAGCCTGGCCCTTTGTATACTATTCTCTAATTTATTAATATAACACTAAATTATATATACTGTACTCAATTATGTGTCTTTCATCTAAAATGGTTCGTGTCCAGGTCTTTGCTTATAATTGACCCAGAATAACTCTCTCTAGCAGTTGCTTGGGTATTTTTATTGTTGCCTTGGCATGCCTGAAAATAGTACAAGACCTTTCTTCATCGTTCCAGCTGGCTCATTCTGTATAAATCTATTGGTTTTAATTAGTTCTCTGGTAATTTGTCTCGTCAAAATCATCGTTCAGTTCCTGGCTTATGGCTTTTATTTCTTTTTCCTCCTTTCCTTTGTGTTCTCTCTCCTGTGATTGTTTTTCAACACTCCCTTATTCTTTTCATTCTTCACCTTTCACTATCTGTCTCTCTGCTATCTCCAACTCCATTTGCCCCACTCCTTCTAAATACCCCCCCTCTCACCCTCTCTTGTTCTGTCCCTGTGTCTTTCTCCTCCCTCTCTCTCTGCTCCTCACCCCCCCAGCCCAGAGGAGGGTGTGCGGAGCGCAGGCAGCTGTGGAGGAGTGGTCCTCTCTTGCACTGACAAGCTGAACAGACGCACTGTGCTGCTTCGACCCGTCAGCAAGCAGGACTCTCTCAGTCACTTCTCTGGCTTTTTCCCTCCTGTAAGAATCCAGTGCTGCTTCTTCTATGTTTTTTTTTCCTCCGTCTTTAATGTTAACTCTGCTTAGGTTCCCTCAACAGTGGTCTGGAAGAAAAATAAAAGCCCCTCGCTGCTTCAGAGTGCCCCTCAGGGACCTTTTCTGTTTTCAGTACGAGCCATTGCTTTGATGTTTCTTATGGAATTTTTAGTGCTCGTTTTAAGCTATTTCTATTGAGCGTTATATATTATGCAGTAGTCATCATAACAGCTACTTGGCTTAATAGGAAAATCAGCCACAGATTGTTGTGATGAAAAATACCTCTATACTGTAGATACTGTAACCTAACGAGCACTTATAGGCCCTGAGGGTTGCACTTAACTCAGTGAAACGTAATCCACCCATCTGTTCATATTCATAGATCATTCATTACATAGAATAGCCATGCTGACAATAACCATGATCACTTGGTAACGAGCTTGTTTATATACAGCTACTGTACTAATCCCCTGACTTTGAGTCTATGATTTTTATACGTTTAAATGATGTGGCTATTCTGGCATCTTACATTTTTATTCATTATGAAATGGATACCAGTTCCACTGTTAATGGAAGTTCTTGCAGACTTAACCTAGGGGTTGTGATTGATGTTTTAAGCAGGCCTCCTGCCCACTTCTTAGAAAAATCTTTTAATCATGCTCTGGTTGGAGTTTGTTTTCTTTGCTTATTGCCTATTTGAATAAATCCCGCGCTGTAATTAAGTTTGCAAATCAGTCATTAGATTGGAGATCTGGTCCTTCTGATAAATCAGAAACATGCTCTCTAATTCAGCCTCGGAGGATCATAGCTACAATCACTCACTGTTATTATAAGAAGTTATGTTTCCCATAAAAGGAGACTGAGTTACTGCTCCAGTCTAATTTAGAACATAAGACTATGAGTAAATCTACTGTTTTTCCATCCATTTTGCACTAGTAGCTTCAGCTTGGCTTGCTCTGTTAGATTTGTATAACTAATAATGGACATAGCATTATTGAGAGCTTGTTTCCTGGGTTGAGGTTAAGTCTTGTCTTGGGCTACAAGTCCGCTTTCCTGCAGTATAAGCTGGTCATCAACAGGTCTTACATGACCAGTCCAATATGGCTGACATGAATTGAGTTTGTTTCTGTTCATGTCACAAAAGCCTTTAGACCTAGGCTTAATTCAAGTCCGTAAACTGACTTTAAGTAGTTAAGTATAGAAAGTCTTGGATATGTTTAGGCAAAACCTCACTTTTATCTTTTATGCTTACATTCCAGGACAAGGCTTTATATCCTCATCCTAGAAACTACAATATACAGGTGCAGTGGTTGTTGTAGCTTTTGTTATAGTGTGTGTGTGTGTCCTATTTTTGCTAGCTTGCCACAGTGTGTTTTGTCCCCTCTTACCACCGGCCAGACGGCAGCCAAGGTCCTGGAAGGTTCGCACCAGCAGCACGGCTTCCTCTCCATCACATACACACAGGCAGTCACCAAGAACGTGCGCCACAAGCTCACCACGCGGCCCGAGCGGCCCGTGCGTGGCAGCACTGCCCCCGGTGGCCAGCGGGCTGCAGCCGACCCACTGGCAGACGGCTCACCACAGTTCCTTCGTGAGATCCTCCTGACAGCGCAGCCGTTTGACGTGGTGCTCTCCTGTCCCTTACTGGCCACCGTAGTAGGCGTGTTCGAGGTACAGTTTTAGTTTGATTATAATGCTAACGTGCGGTGAGCACAGTGAGGAGGTAGTGATTAAATAAATATACCAGTATTTACTATTTCTTTTTTAAGTTTACAGTATTATTGACAAGTGCTGTTACTGGCAGCAGGGATCCAAATGTGTTTTTTATCTGTACTTTTGCTCTGTGATCAATGAAGCAGAATGATTGAGCAAGAAAACTCAAGACCACAGAAAATCTACTGAATGTTAAAAGTTCAGGTTTTTTTGGGTGCAATTGAGCTCAGAAAACAAAACAAAAAAAAAAAGGAAAAATTACAAAAACATTTTTTTTAATGTCACAATCCCTGTGTATTATGTGTATTATTTATGTTTTCTATCTTACGATACTGCTACTTAATTTTGGGAAAGTGAAATTGCTGTATTCATGTTATATTAACCTTGACGAATGTTCCATAGCACTACAAAAATGTATAGGCCTATCTGACCGATTTTTGTGTAACGTGAGCGCCACTAAAAGGAATATTTGTATTTTACTGGCAGAAACCACTTTTTCAAGTGTGATTGTTTTGACACCCTCCTCAGAGCACAGAAGCAACAGAATAACATGACTGACAATATTTAGACTTAACATGATCAGGAAACTTTTACAACCCAAGGTTCTACCAAAGTTGAACATCACTTAAAGCAACTTCAGTAAGGATCGTATGGTTCATTATGAATGTTCAACAAGTTGAATTTGTGTTGACAAGGAACTTCACAATGTCCCACGTCAAAGTCTATGGTTATTATTGTATTATGTTGTTGTAGGCTACATTGCCAAGGCGCTACAGAGAGAGAGGGAAATCAGCAGGCCAGCCAATGAGGAGCCACACGTTGACCTCTCGCTGTTTGCCGCTCATCTACATCAATACCAGTGTGATCCGAGTGTTCTGCCCCAGAGCACTGCAGGACAAACACGCTGCATCAGGTTAGAGGAGGCACACACACACACACACACACACACACACACACACACACACACACACACACACACACACACAGACAAGCTCCCATGAATAAAAGTCGACATGTTTCCATTTCAACAGTGATATGACACTGTGTTTTGGGTTCATTATGCTTGTGGTGCTTCTATAGAAGACCTCGCCGTGGCCCTCTGAGCTTCCCAGACAAAGCATGGCTCTTGCATTAGTATGCAGAGACGTTTTATAAGATAAATAGTTGAGGTTCTGGATGACCCCACGACCGCTACATCCACTCAATACGTATGAAATAACTATTGTCTAAATGTCATGTGTGATGCGTTGTTGTGTCTTCTGCCAGTGATGAGTAATGGTGGTAAGAGTGTGTTCATTGTGTGTGTGTGTGTGTGTGTGTGTGTGTGTGTGTGTGTGTGTGTGTGTGTGTGTGTGTGTGTGTGTGTGTGTGTGTGTGTGTGTGTGTGTGTGTGTGTGTGTGTGTGCACGTGCGTGCGTGCGTGCGTGCGTGTTTTCCTACAGATACGGTGAACAAGGAAGACACCCTGGTGCTGAAACTGGGTTCCCTCAGCATGGCCCCTCAGGCCGACAACCCTCTGACCCGCATCGTTCTACGTAAAGACATCTACCAGTAAGTCTGACTAATGCTCTGATTTAACTCTGAGAGTGTATAAAGGGGCTTTTAGAGTTATATTAACACCCAGTATTTCACTGGGTAGCACACTGGAGATAGACAGGAATGGTAAAAGAATTGCATGAAACTCTGTGTTGAGTGGGATTCAAACCCAGGGAGGTTCATACTGTATCTTACAAGAAATCGAATGTTCTCTTGATTTCTTGATCATATCTGTGTGTTCTGCAGAATACACCCATTCTCTGTGTCTATTTCTTGGCACTCAAACTTTTACCTCCTCCTCAACAAGATGATGTGTAATAAGGACCATTTATCTCTTCTCTTCTCCCTCCCTTTATTTTACACTTCTCACCTCTTCTCTCCTACACATACTGTATTAAGTGCCTTTGCAAACTCAGGCCATGTCCACATGCACATGAATATTTTTTTTAACTGTGCTTTAAGTTTTAAGTTTAAAAAATATATTCCCGTCTACACAAGCACATTTTTTAAATAATCTCTGTCCACATAAAAAAAATGAACTGTAGTCTCACAATGACAGGGAGCCCATACACCTGGTCTGTGCTCTTTAGATACTTCAATAAAGTTATACAATGTGCACATCGAAAAACAATAGATTAGAGATTATTTTCCTCAAATTTGCAATCATTCAAATATTGTATTGTATTGCGAAATATCCCTTCAAGTGGTCACCAATTGACCGAAGTTCATTAGTTAATTGACAGGGCCACTCAAAAATGTTTAATGGTGAGACTGGAAGAGACAAGTGTGCATGCACGTGTTCACGCATACTTTTATTTGCGTACGTGTGCTGACGTTGTTGTACGTGCGTGTGTGTCCCTGTATGCACACACACCGTAAGTATGACATCAGCTCATGTGTCTGCATGTGTCCATGATGTCCGCCGTCCCCCGGGACGTTGCGGCGTGCACTGACTGAGGGCGCCGCGGCGTGGTCAGGCTCTCCTAGAGATGACGGGGTGCTGTGAGTGACACCTCAGGGGTCCGTCAGGCCCTCCGACTGAAACACAAGACTGTTGATACAAGCCCCCTGTGCCATGTGGATCAAAGCCGAGCGCCAGGGAGATGCTGGACATCTGAGGGAAATAGCTCTCTCTGCACAAAACACATTTCCCCCGCTATAGGCGGCTAAGAGAATCTGGATTGTGTCATAGCTGCCTCAAAACCGCAGCTCAACCGTGTGTGTGTGTGTGTGTGTGTGTGTGCGTGTGCGTGCGCATGTGTGTGTGTGTGTGTGTGTGTGTGTGTGTGTGTGTGTGTGCGTGTGCGTGTGTGTGTGTGCGTGTGTGTGCGTGCATGGGCAGAGAAGGAGCTGGCAAACACATGTAATGAGGGAGATAAAAGTGGTGCCTAATGCTTTGTGCAGCTGCTGGTGAGATGTGAACTGACAGTGGAACCGGAGTGGAGGGAGAGGGGTAACAAAAAAAGAAAAGAAAGGTAAATGGGAAAAAAGAGAGAGAGGAAAGGCCACTCCTGTCTTCATTGCTCCCTTCAGTCGGTGGAAGTGTCAGCGTGAGAGAGATTGCATGCAACAGCGAGGCAGAGGGGGGTCCATGCCTGTAGACCTGTCTTGACAGTCCATAACCATCAAGGCAAGACGGAGGAGAAATACTGTGCTCTGCACAGCATTGCCCAAATCTCTTCCAGAGGACCACAACTATCCCCATCGCACAGCCTTTCATTTTCTCTTTTGATGTCTGGAGCAAGGATGTTACTGATCAGTAACCATAGCTACTGTTTTCCAGGACCTCGTGGGGGGATTTTTGTTTTTCATCTGAATGGAACATGATTTTGTACAGTCGGTGTACCATGCCGGGATGTTTGTTGTTTGTTTTGATGCGAGTTAATGGAGTGGAACCCCACAGTTTCCATGGAAATGGTGCCTAATTGTATTGTGTTGACATGTCTGCCATGCTGTTATCATGTCAGATGATGGATGATGATCTTGTGGGCACAGAAAAATACCTCTCCCAAGTTTTTCTCAGACATTGACCCTAAAAACCAGCATGACCCGCCATGCAATTTCACCCCACATTGGGTTGTAATGTTCATACACTCTGGTTGTTAAGGGATTGGTGGCTCTGTGACAAAGGTGCCCACATCTCATAGACAGGCCTGGCAGGAGGCCCCACCCTGACCTAAGTATATGCATGTATGCACATACATAGACATTTAGTCAACTCAGGCATGCGCAGTATGTACATAATCATATACATGTTCACACAAACAAACGTGCACATTCAATCACAGACATACGGTATGGGCACGCACAAGTAATAAGGCATGGACATATATACAGTGTGCATGCACGTGCACAAGCAGGGACACATGCATGCATGCCACGCACGCACACGTCGCATACACACACGCGCGCACACACACACACACACACGCACACGCACGCACGCACGCACGCGCACACACACACACACACACACACACACACACACACACACACACACCGCTCCCAAAACACAGAAGCACAAAATCACCACTTCCCTCCCTGAAACCCAGGAATTATCCTTAACCGCCCTCTATGTTCATTTTTCGCTTCCTAACCAGGAATTATGCTAACCACTTTCCCTGTTCACATTTCCCCTCCAATTTAGGAAGATCACACTTTTTACTCGCATGATTGATAGGCCCGAGATTGGAGACCTGTTTTCTTAGCATCGCCAGCAACTGTGATATACTGAACGCCTCAGCGCAGTCTACTGTATCATATGTCGCATACTGTAGATAGAGAAAGTCACATTGAGAATCTGTAATCATGCAGACCAATGTGTATTTACCATCTCTAACATCCTGGAGCTTTATTATGAAGAAATATGTCTCGCAGCGCCGGTAGCCATTTGCTGAGGTTCCGTTTAAAGTCTTTTCCGCTAATTACATCCGTTGTCATAATTGAATGACTGATGTAAGCAGCCGTGTCGTTAGTGTCTACTGTACATCAAATGATTGCTTCCCGATGTTCCAAGTCGAGGCTTTTTACTGCCATGCCACCCTGGGAGAGAGAGAGAGAGAGAGAGAGAAAGGAGTGCGTAATAGAGCTCTTCAACCTCACAGTCAAGAGTAAAGGCTAAAATAGCGAGCATGTACAGTGTAAACATCCTGACGGAGAAGCGCCTCGGTATCGTAATACTGATACTAATGCAGTGTGTGTTCCCCGATACTAAGCGCCGTCTGGGGGGCCTCAGCTTCCCGTCCAACCTGAACGGATTCGAGTACAGGGCGAGGTTGTGTATTTATCGTTTAGAGTAGATAGATTTCCTTTAAAGAAGGTAAAATAAACGTGTTTGACTGTAAGGCTTACACGTTGGCGTTTGATATTCAGCAACAATGTTCATTTGGTAGCAATTAGTGCGTGTTTCATTTGATCGTGTGATGTCAAAAACACCGGTTCCCTGAAGGGAGAAGGAAGCAGGTCCCCGAGGGGCTTCTCCGCGTAGCAGGAATTATGACACGGAGCACCCGGCTTCTCCCCCTTCTCCCTCTCCATCTCCCGCTACAAGGCCGGCTGTCAATTTACACAGCTGAAATCATTTTCCTGACTTGAAAAAGAAGGATTTTTTTCCAAGTACATGGAGCGTTCGTCTCAGGGAATGTCCAGCATGCCTTCAGCCCTGGCTTTCTTGTGGTTTAAGGCTCTCTGTAAAATCTCACAGATCTTTTTTGCCTCCCAGTCCTCTTTTCTGTCTTTCGCTCTCCCGCCCTTTCTGCTCTTTTTTCCCATTGAGATTTCTGCCCACAGAACACTTAATTGAAAGCTTCTTGTAAGCAGGAGAGTAGCAGCGAGATGTATGTGTATGTATCGGGTAGGGGGTACTACAATGCCCTGCGTAATGTGTGTCCCCTTTTATTTTATTTTTTACAGAGGGGACTGTGTGACTTTTAGAGGCCCAAGTTAAAGTGTGTCTGGTGGGGATCACATGTGAAACAGTTTGAACTCCCCAGAGAGCCCCTTTTAAAGATCCACTTTAGAGTGGTTCAGTGAAAGTGTAAGAGATGAAAGATTCACTTAGAGAGAGAGTGTGTGTGTGTGTGTGTGTGTGTGTGTGTGTGTGTGTGTGTGTGTGTGTGTGTGCGTGTGCGTGCGCGTGCGTGCATGCGTGCATGCGTGCGTGCTCTTGTATTGTATTGTATTGTACAGTATGTGTGTTTCCCTTGCTTGAACTATGCGTCCACATGTCAGCACATTTGCGTGCGTGCGTGCGTGCGTGCGTGCGTGCGTGCGTGCGTGCGTGCGTGCGTGCGTGCGTGCGTGCGTGCGTGCGTGCGTGCGTGCGCACTCGTGTGTGTGTGTGCAGTCTCAAAATATCCCTCACATTTCCCGGCATCCCACACCTAGATGACACAGGCGTAGATTCCATCACACACTAGGTTACCTCATGGCCTCTCTGAGGGAGCATCCCGTCACCGCAAAATATGCTTTTATTTTTGTTTGGATCGGTGCACATGTCCTCGTTTCCATGGCAACGACAGGGGCAGTCTGCTGTGTCAGTGGTGATGCAGAGTGGAGTCAACATGATGTGGCTGCAGCAGGGAACTCTTTTTCTCTCTCTCTGTCTTTTTAACTCTCTCTCTCTGACTCTCTCTCTCTCTCTCTGTGTCTCTGTGCCATCCTTTTTTGTGTTCTCTTTCTCGTTTTCCTTCCGCCCATATGTCTCTCTTTCTCCTTTTCTCCTTCATTACCTCCTCCCATGTCTCTGCCTCTCTCCATGCTTCTGCATTACCCATTTTCTCTCTCTCTCTCTCTCTCTCTCTCTCTCTCTCTCTCTCTCTCTCTCTCTCTCTCTCTCTCTCTCTCTCTCCCCCCTTCTCTCTCCCCCCTCCCCTCTCTCTGTTGGTTAGACTGGTCCCAGTCCCACTGTGCTGTGGCCAGTGAACCAACCCCATATTGCTCTTGAAGGGCTGGCCTGGTTTGGCCCAAAGATATGTCATAATAAAGGGTTTCGCTGGGGATCTCCCTTCCACAGATAAACACAGCCCAGCAAAGCCAGGCCCTCCCTGTCACTAATGAAATACCCTGGCAGGCTGCAGCGGGCCGCAGCAGGCCGCGGTATGCACCCTCTCTTCCCAGTAGCAGCCTGGGATGGGGATGTGTGGATGGAGGGATGGAGCGGGATATGATATGAGTCTCCAGGGAGAGGAGAGGCAGAGAGAGGACTACTGTGCTTCCTCTGTCTCGGCTCAACAGTAACTGTTTTCACCTGGCCAGAAACCACAGAAAGTGGACGTTTTTGAGCTTCAGCATTTTATACCAGCTTACAGTACTTGTCATGAGCATAACGACCTACAGTGACTAATACATTTCTGCACCATTTCTTCAGAATAATTTGGAGACTTTTTATTTATTATTTCTACCGTGACCTAGATTTGTCTTTCTACTAAACCTTTGAAAAAACTAAAAGAGTGTGTGTGTGTGTGTGTGTGTGTGTGTGTGTGTGTGTGTGTGTGTGTGTGTGTGTGTGTGTGTGTGTGTGTGTGTGTGTGTGTGTGTGTGTGTGTGTGTGTGTGTGTGTGTGTGTGTGTGTGTGTGTGTGTATATACATATATTCATTGAATATAATTTATATTCAATGAAGATGTCAACATACAATATATTTGGATTCATTATGTCATGTTCTGAACTTCTGACTATTTATTTTCGTTTTTAAGATGATTCTTTCAGCATTTCTGCTTTATTTCCTTGACAGTGGCATGTCATGACTCATGCGGCAAAGAGTCTTGGTTAGGATTCAAAGCCAGGCCAGCTGCGGGAACCAAGTATAACCTTATTTATGTGGTGTGCACTCGTACCAGGTGGGCCACTGGGGGGCCCTGACGACGATCTGACCTTTAACTCAAAAACACACCCTGTGGAACGGTCTAAAAAAACAACACCCATTTTGATGCCACAGTAAATCTGTTTGCTAGCAAACATGGGGCTTTCGCTTTCTAAAGGATATGGCACGCTTCAACTGTGCTGTCATAAAAGGTAGCCTTTTGTATCAATTTCCATTTTCATTAGGTTTAGACAGTGGACTATAGGTGTGGAATAAAGGTGCTGATGGGCCCACAGCACACACCAGTACTGTTCAAAGCTCCAGACCTGTCACACCATCACCACTCACCTCAGTAAATTCGCCAGCGGCCACTGGAGGCTTACGGCACTAAGCAGCGTACTGCTGGCTCCTGCTGTAGCAGTATAGGATTAGGAGGCCTTGCTAGTTTTATACATTCTAATCTCTTGTCTTCACATCAGGTCCGTTTACCTCTGCGAGACATCTGTCTCTTTTCACACAGCACAGCGGTGTTGTTCCCTACTTGACTTAAGGCACATTTACGCTTTATCATCATCACAGTGTTGCTAATCACAGATTTTCAAAATTAAAAACCGATGGCCTAGCAGTCCAGGCACCTAGGGCTCCATTTTCGTCACCGCTAAACCCCTTATCCCTAAACTTCTTTGCCTTTTTTTTCTATTTTGCAAAACATTTTTGAATAGTTGAATGGCCAGTCTACAAGCTCACAACGTGTCAATGTAGATTGGCTAGTTGAACTATTCAAAAATGTTTTTCAAAATAGTAAAATAAGGCAAAGAAGTTTAGGGATAAGAGGTTTAGCGGTGACGAAATGTAGCCTGACAGTGCGTCGTTTGTCCCGACGGCGTGTCAATGCCCATCTCTAAAGGTATAAAAAAGCCCTATCAAAAATGGCCCCCTCAAAAAAGAAAGTGGTTATTACCAGCTAGCGACACTGTTATATGACAGTATAATTAAATACAATTATAGAAAAATGTCTCTCTCTCTCTCTCTCCCTTTTTCTCTTTTTTTTGTCATAGCTTCTCGTCTTCCTTTTCCTCATAAAATCCCAGAGTTCCCAGCAAATGATTCATTAGATGCTTCGGTGCACACTTGCCTCATCACTCACTGCAGTCGTCTGCCAAGTGCCCCATTTCCCCGTTTGTTTACACCATTCAGAAGAGCAGCAGCCTTGCTCCGCTGCTGCATGGAACGAGAGCAGACGCTTGTAGGAGGGACTGAAGGCAGGCGCTTGTCAGGCCACACACAGTCAGTCTCATTCTGGACCTACACTTACGTACACAGTCAAATCCTCAGTGTTCCTTTAACCCATTCAGGCTTGACGTCGAAATAAAAAAAACGTTCGCTCTGAAAGAATATATACATATTCAAAGATTTGTGCCGCATTTTTACCATTTTTCAAAAATAGCAGATCTACAAGTTCATAGCGCGCCACTCGGTGGCGCGCTATGAGCTTGTAGATCTGCTATTTTTCAATAGCTAAATTACAACATAATGTTTAAAACACCAAAAGGGGTTAACTCAGAGTGTGTACAAATGTAACCAAATGGATCCTTAGGGGTAATTTGGTTACGTTTGTACACACTCTTGAGTTATAAAATACATGTAATATTCAGTGAGTATACACTGATTTAAGAGTTCAATTTTAAACTCTCCTGCCTGCTGAGTTTAATGATAAACTATTTTGTAAGTGATCAAAAAGACCAAAACATAAAAATAAATAAAAACAATAACACTGTATTACAGTGTACTGTATGAAGGGACTTTGGGTACTAACTTTTTTTTGCAGATTTAAAGAGGAGGTTTAATGTTCAACTTCATTTATACAGCAGGTGATAATCCTTAGCCACCAAAAACTAATTTGGCAACAGATGTCATGAATGAAGTTGAGTTTAAAAATGTTTTGGTGGAGTTTACTGTTCTCGCTGTAACTACAACTCTCCTCGTCTATTTTAGTTTAAAGCTCGAGTCTTTTAAAATATAATAAGCAGATCTTAATTTGCTACTCAGCACTCCTACTCCGCTAGATTTATCACGTATCTTTGTGAAAATATGCCAGTGTGTCATTAAAGCTGAACTGTGGGACAAACCAACTTACTAAATCTCTGTAATTGCGCTGGTCCTTTTTTTGGCTAAATAGCTGTTTTGTTCTCTTGGTCTTAGTGTGCATATGGATGTCAGTGCTGCATTTAAAAGTTTTTTTTAATGACCCCTAAAGCTAAAAACACACAGCTTATTTTCATTTTTTCAAAAATCCCTTTTCATCCCATAGTGGACGATTGTAGTAAGTTATGTCTTGTTATACCGTATTAAAGGCAAATGTTTCAATCATCATAATGTAACTCAGTAGTCCGTCAGGGTATTTTAGTTGGGGTTGGGGGGAAGAAAAAGATCCATGCATGCCTCTTTAAAGGGAAATGGCACCAAGCCATGAGAGGTTGTTGAACTGAAGCCAGCCAACCCAAGACCCTTTAGACAGAGACACAGCCAGCAGTCAAGCAGAGGTAAAGTGGCTAATATTGCTGAAGACTTCCTACAACATGAATGGCTCTGAGGAGACCAGTGGGGCAGATTCATTTGTCTTGTGTTGTGTTATAATAGGACCTGAGGGCTGAGGAAAACCATCCTGTTACTGTTAGGATGATTAGACTTGGCCTTGGTCACACCTACGTTACAGACAGTCAGTTATTTCTTTACCTTACTTTTAACAATCTTTCTCTCTGAGAGAGAGAGAGAGAGAGAGAGAGAGAGAGAGAGAGAGAATAAGCAAGAAGGGGAGGGTCAGCCAGAATAAACATTGTTTTTGTCAGTCAGCAAATGAAACACCTGGTGCTGGTAAACCCTGAAGAGATATATCACATCACCCTGACACTCAGGATTAATGCAAGATCAAATTGTTTTTAAAAAGGGGACGGCCGCTACCCTGAGTAAATCATATGTCCCTTTTTATTAAAGTTTCCCTGAGAATTTATGTTGTGAATCAGAGGGGATCGCTTGTGCAGATCCAACGGATGAGATTGAAAATGGACTCGGATGCGTTCCCATGTTGAACGAGCTCTCAGACAAAGTGTCATAATGCAAAGAGGAAGTATAGACTCATTCCCGGAGCATTGCTGGTACAGCTTTCGAGGTGCACGAAGCACCCCCCTTCCAATCCTTGCTCCTTTCACTTTTCATGGTCAGAGTGATATTTGTCATTCTTTTCTGTGGGAACCCGGTTGATGGATGGATTTCTCGGTGTCCCCGATGATACCAGGAACGTATCGTGTAACATGTGAATGGTGATTTCCTGGAAATGGGCGAGCGAGTGACTCTCCCAATGTCATTACAGAGACTAGCGGGGACGGCGGTTTTGTTTGCTGAGGAAGCCAGACGAATGTTAGTAGATGTGATCTTTGATCTGTGCAGTAGAGTACCTGACCACTGTGTTCAATCAAGCTAAGCGCTCTGTATGAGCCTATCAGTCTTCTTAAGGGTCTGTTCCAGGCTACGCAGGCTGACCGCCGGCCACCTCTTTCCCTCTCTCTGTCCCTTTCCTTTTCTCTCCCTCTGTTGTGTTCTCTCTCTTTCTTTCCTCTCCTTTCATTTCTGTCACTCAGTTTATCTCTCTCCCACTCTCACTTTTCAAGTCTTTGAAGTCAAAATGCTCATAGCCATTAAGGTTTCAAATTGTGTACAGTATTGACAAACCATTGGTAAACCAAAACAATGGAGGAAACAATTAAGCAAACAATCGCTCTTCCTCTCTTCTTCTTTTTCTTTCTGCCTCTGACCAGATTCCCTCCAACAGCTTTGCTTTGTTTCAATATTTACATTAATTTCAACTGTACAATCACGTGTAGTACATCAAACCATCTGTCTGCTTCCCTGTCTGTCTGTCTGTCTGTCTGTCTGTCTGTCTGTCTGTCTGTCTGTCTGTCTGTCTGTCTGTCTGTCTGTCTGTCTGTCTGTCTGTCTGTCTGTCTGTCTGTCTGTCTGTCTGTCTGTCTGTCTGTGTGCGCGCGTGTGCGTGCGCGTGCAGACAGCAGTGTGTTGTGCCGTATGGGCCTGTACTGTATACAGAGTCTGCTGCTGTATTGTGGTATCTGCTGACTTCTGTGTACAGCCTGCGGTTCATTCCATAAATATCTGTGGGCTCTCTGATGTTATTCTCAGGGTTTCTCCACTGTGAGAAGCTGTACCGCAACACTTGTATTCCTCGGCCTGCACTTAGAGGTTTAGTGGGATTAGGCATCCCGGGCTGGTTCCTGCCATGCAATCTATGGGCATTTGAATGCATATGATGCAGACATGCAAAAGGGGAGGGGTGGGGTATTAGGAATACCGCATATCGGAATCAAACAAGTAAACCACTAGCTGTTTTCTCTCTCTCTCTCTCTTTAATTTCTTGCTCGCTCGCTCGCTGCCGCAGTCACCCAATCGCTCAGTTATTCACCCACTTGCTCACTTTTGCCCCTTACAGTATTGTTCTACTCTAAAGCCCTCAGCACTTTTTTCTTTTTGTTTCTCTTTCTTTTGTTCTCTCCCCCCCCCCTCTTGTACTTCCCCAGCCCCCCGTCTCAGACTCTCATGACAGTCAGCCCTCCCGCTCACCGCGGTTTCCCCTTGAAGCTTCATTCACATTTGCTCTCTGCGGACCAGAACACCTATCGCTTGTCATCCA
>NC_136811.1:21349001-21374001 GCF_951216825.1 Electrona antarctica
TCTGGAGTCAGTAAAATGAAACTCTGACTGGCAGGAGGGGAGAGGGATGATCGTACTGTAGCAGAAGGAGCGGAGGAGAAGAGTGAGATGAAGGACAAGCGAAAGGAAAGAACAGAAAGACGACAGGGCCAAGAGCATGAAACTGAGAGAAGTGTAGAAAGCAGAACAGAGAGGTGAAGGATTGACCAGTGATTCCTGTAATGGCTTCATTATGAAGCTCATTACCGTCCACATGCAGAGATCAGCATAATCCATCTTCTTTTAGGCTTTTTCTCACTCGATCACTCATTCTATCAATCTTTCTTGATATGCTCTCTCTCTTTCTTGTTCTGTTGCTTATAATCTTGTCTTTCTCACATTCCTTCACAAATTCACTTTTACACTATCCCTGTGTCTCTCTCTATCTCTCGGTTACATCTACTCCTGTCCCTCCCCACCCACGTCTGTCTGTCTGTCTGTCTGTCTGTCTGTCTGTCTGTCTGTCTGTCTGTCTGTCTGTCTGTCTGTCTGTCTGTCTGTCTGTCTGTCTGTCTGTCTGTCTGTCTGTCTGTCTGTCTGTCTTTCTGTCTGTCTGTCCTGCCTATCCTGCCTCTCTCTCTTGTCTATGTCCCTCGTGCACAGTACGTTTCCCACACTCGGTGTGGTTCTCCCTGCTTATTGGAACAGTGTGGCGATGCCAACCAACACAGAGGAGCAGCCAGGCTGCGGCTCGTCTCTGAGCCCACTGTCATTGTGTGACGGGCTCCAGATGAGACTGATTGATCACAGCCTCGTACATGCCTGGACAGGACTTGGCCTACCGTTCGTTAAGCTAGATATGAAGTCGTTCAAGCCACCTGTCGGAGGCCATAGAGAGCCTCTTCTTAACAAGGGATTCTGTCTGTTACTATCTCTCAGACAGTTCTCTCTCACTCTCTCTCTCTTCTCCCTCTCGCCTCACTTTTCATATTGTTGTTGTTGGGCAGATCGAGACTTTTTGCGTTTTTTCATAAATGAATGCCCTATTTTATACATATTTGTATTGTGCAAAAATAGCACAAATAAGCAATGTACAAAAACACGTCACACTTTTTTGATATACAGTATATCTTTTGCCTATAATGGCATGACCAAAATAGCGACGCCAGATTCAGTCTCTCTTTCACAAATATTTAACCAAAAGTATTAACAAGAGCTTGTTAGTAAATATATTTTAACTACATGCGTTCAATTGGAACACAGTTTATTTTCTCCTTTCCCTGAAAAGTTATATACATGCAAAGCTGAATTGCATCAAATTATATATTTTTTTATACACATCAAAAAAGATGAGCACAGTGTAACACACAGTAAAATCGAGATTGTTCTTTTATTGGTCAAATTTGAACAGTAATTAACTTATTTGAGTTACAAGCTTAAAATAAAGAAAGCAAAGCTCACTCTCACTGTATCTCGTCCCTTGTTCCCGAAGCTTCTCCTTTTCCCCTTCGTCTCGGTCCTGAACCAGCAGTGGCAGTAGTGGAGTTGTGGAGAGATGGCAGTAGTGGAGTTGTGTAAACCCTGATGTATCTTCACTCTCTCAAATGTGATTCCTTCAATAAGGCAGGGGGAAGAAAAGGGAGGGGGGGGGGTCCCATATAGAAATGTCACTTTGTATAAATAACGCTTGGTGGTTTTTGAACGAAGGCTAGATCCGCTGCAGAATTATAAACACTGGCCCCGCAGTCATTCACAGAGGAGGAAGAATTAGCCTGATGTAGAAGCCATGTGTGCCCCAGATTATTCTAATTATTTTACGCTGTTTTCCTTGCTGACACAAATGTATTTGGACACTATCTCATGAGAAAGTGGTTATGGCCCCGTTGTTGTGGGCGGGTCTGGGGGCTTCCAAGCTGCTCTGGTGTTCTCGGAGCTTGACCCTGCCTTCTCTTTAAAACTTGTGATTTAGACATAAGTTTTTAATTCTATTATGTGGGAGCTTCCAGCAGCGGGCCGTTGTATTTTGTTTCATTCCGCCTTTTGTTTGTTGGAAGGAAATTTGAATTAGAACAAAATGTTGTTTAAGGTCAAGGCAGACGTCAAGGGGAAGGGACCTACTGTTTTAGCTATCCCATTACATGTTTGTTCAGCCTGTCTGCTAAACCTGTAGCATACGTTAACCTAATCAAATATGGCCATCATTTCCCTGACTTTGTTTAGGAAAATGTCCATGCTTTATACCAAGAAGGATAAGGCCTTGATATGTAATCTGGCTGCTTTAAACATTTGTCAGAATTCAATAATTGCTGTAAACAATGTGTAATCAACTTCAAAGTGCTCTGCCAAAGACCCTCGTTTTCACAGATAAAAATGAGCATCCTCAACAAAACACACTGCGTGCCTGAGTATGTACTAATGCAAACCAGCTTGGCTATATTGAAGCTCTTAATCAATTTCAAGTGGAAAGAACAGTAGTGGCTCATGCTGTTGGATCCATGAAGCAAGCCTAATTTTACAGTGCCATAAAACACCCTCCTAGCTGGAGCACGCACTGAGCAATTTATGTGCAGAAGGAAATGAAGAGCAGTGCATGTGAGGGACACATAATCAGCCTAATTTGAGGCTCATATCATAAAATGTACTGTGTATGTGCGTGCATGCACACGTGTGCTGTGCATCTGCCTGGGTGTTTGCATCATAGAGTTATGTATAATAAGACGTCACTGGATTTCTCCTCCCATCCACTTGCATTGAGTTGCTCACCCAGCGCATGAGGCATTTTTCCGGGTTGGAACCAGTGCATTCTGGGATTGCTTATGGGCCATACGTGCCCGTGCTGGGCGTGCGTTCATGTATAGAGCATAGTGTTCACGTATGGAGCATAGTGCCATGCATAGTACCATGGCCCATAGTGTAATACCACAGCTCAATAACTGATACCCGAAGAAACCCGATAACAAGCTTATCGAGTACCCGGTATCAATAAGCTTTGGGCTTATCAAGCCTGTTATCGAGCATAGCTGTGAAAGGTAAACAGTGTGTGCTTGTTCCAATGTGTAGCGAGTGTATTTAGCGAGTGTGTTGGGTGGGGGGGAGGGGGGGGTATACAAACAAATACAAAATGCAAACATACACTGTAGCAAAGTGGATGTAAATAGAATTATAAAATATAAGTTACAGTACTGGATGTCAATTGTAGCCTGGCTCCAGCCCCTGAATCGCTAGTCACGACCATTACAAAACAATTAAAAAATATGTTCTAGCGATTCATAACATTTTCAACAGTGGTGAAAATATCAAAAGTAAAACATGTACATGTACACTAACTTACTTTGACAGCAGGGACTAGTTAAAAAAAAAAAAAAGACAGACTACCTATACTGTATATGAAAGCACAGATATTGTTAATAAACCTTTAAATTAGCCTTTGTAAAATGTAAAAAAAGAAACTGCATGCATGGTGACCTACGTATGTTAGAGTTCTCATCGGGCCTGAAAATTAAGGCCCGGCCCTACCCTACCCTAACTGGGTCGGCCCGAGGCCCGGCCCGACCCTAACAATTACCATAATGTCAGGCCCGAAAACCCGAAAAAGCCCGAGTGAAAAAAAAGAAAAAGAAAAATGCCACTATATGGCCGCGGCGCCGTGGATTATTGAGACGACCGTACTGTCAGAGAACGCACTAATAGTCTAGTCGCCGAAATAAAGGATTTATGTAACTCACGTTAATTGGCTGATAATGTTCCATTTCCAACATTCTAATGGTTTCCAGCAATTTCCAGGGGTGAGTAAAACATCTTCTGAATCAAAGTAGCAGCGATCCTGAAGTGACGCAGTTAATTATGTCCAATAGGCTACTGTCCCGTTAACAAAGTGCAATTTTTTCATCATTCACCGTTGTGCAACAGTCCCGAACAGAGCTATACAATATTATGACAATTGTCAACTTGGCTATAATCTACTAGGTTACTGTATAGTTTACATTAATCATTGCCTCTCAAACCCACATACCACGCCGCGTAATGTGCGTTGCCTAACCAAAATAACAGACATACAAACCATCAACATGCCGCTCGATGGCGTGTCGAGTCTGTCGATAGCTTGCAGATCTTTTATTTTGGGCAGTGGGCACACAACGTGGCGCGCTGCGCTACGATGGAGAAATTAAATAGCGTAACAGCGCGCTGCGATACGATTTGTAAACCAAATAGCTGTAGCCTACAGTGTGACTGTAACATTGCTTGGTCATCATGTAACTATATTACGTGTATGCAGGCGCTTTCATAGTTATATGGAGCATTTACCGTGGTGACGTTGATTAGGTAGCCTAATTTAGCTTATTCACCCAGCTGGGTTCAACGAGACCGTCGTTAAGCCCCGACGTTTCCAAAACGAGCTATTGCGGATGAATCGATGGTCTTATAAAACATTTAAGCATATGGCAAGTTAACTTAAGTTATATAGTTGATGCTGAGCAGTAAGCAGCTCATTTGGTTGGCAAACCAGAGGCCAGCCAGCGGTAGCAAGTTCAACAACCACCGTTCTATTTTGTCACTTTGGTGCGCTGCTGCTGATCATCGCCTCCTCCTCCTTCAGTCACATATAATAGCCTAAACTGTAAAAGTTAATCGCCAACATTCACCAGCTCAGCCCTCTTCATATTAAATAAATACATTACACAAACAACAGAATTGTAATTTTTGTTATAATAAAATTATAAAAAAAAAAAAAAAAATCACGGAAAATCACAGAGCCCGAGGCTCGGCCCGGCCCGACTAATTATCGTGCATTTTGGGCCCGGCCCTACCCTAAAATGTCGGGCCAGGTCGGGCCGGGCCGGGTTCGGGCAGAGATTGAGAACTCTAACGTATGTCTTGCAATCAGAAACACATTTTCATTGTACTTTATATAAATTACAGTATACTGTGCACAACTGTAATCCCCAGTTTTCTGAAGGTGGCCTACCTGTCTTCAGTTCAGTCACTGATGCAGCAGCAGATTTAAACCGGAAACAGGCGGTCATGTTTACGCTACCACAACAATCAAGCATTTATCATAGGGCAATTTAATATCCAGTCGTACCCCGCCATAGACCACACCATACTTGAAACTGAACTAGAGATTAATGGATTTGCCACCTTCGGGGAAAACCTGGGTTTACAGCTGTGCACAGTTTATTGCTTTTAAGCACTTTTCTTCAAAACTACGTAAGCCACACCCACAAAATGGCTGCAGCGACTAAGAATTCAGACATAGGCGACAGCGACTCAGCGACATACTGTCAAAGTCCCTGCCGGTGAGAGCACAGGCATTATATAAAACTGGACTCATAAGGGTCCACAGCAGAAATAAATCAGGTGTTGGAATGAACGGAGAAACATGCACCTCTGATCCATGTATGGGTTCATGTTTTGGTAATCTGGACGGCACTTCTAATACAACATGTGATACACAGCTGTACAAGCATTGCTCTCTCTCTGATATCATGCGTCAATCCACTTGAAACAGCATCGGATGGAATAATCGCTTTTGGGTGCCGGGTGAGTCCGGGCCCTTTTGTGTTTCAAATGAAGTTCAGTGCGGTTCAGGCATTGTCAATCACAAGAGTGAG
Source organism: Electrona antarctica (assembly GCF_951216825.1). Classification (NCBI taxonomy): domain Eukaryota; kingdom Metazoa; phylum Chordata; class Actinopteri; order Myctophiformes; family Myctophidae; genus Electrona; species Electrona antarctica. The sequence continues at coordinate 21,354,572 of NC_136811.1, forward strand.
TGGGCCGAGTGCCCTGACAGAAAGGGCTTTCAGATCTGGAATCTTCCTCTAACAAAAGAAGGATTATTTTCCTTTAATTAGTGTTAAAGTAGCATTGAGGTATGCGCCTGTTCTACTTTAGCGTGATGAGAATGACTTTATTGGAGGGCACGCCAGATCGTTGGCTACCCCTGCCATGTTCCCCACTGCAGCCAGTTCATGAATAATCTATTCCATGCATGTGTTTAGTGATTAATTAAAGATAAGGCCCGTCGAATTAAAATTACAGTGGGATTACATCATTGTGAAATTGCTTGGTGGGGAAGAGAATCTGGTTTCAATCGCGGGCCGGAGGAAGTCAACAAGGCATTCCCTTCACACCTCGACATCAGGGACCCGCTCCTAAAACCCTGCCTGACATGTTTTATAAAAGCAGCATTATGTCAGTTTTCAGAGCAGGGAGGAAGCATATCAAATCTGTTACTGCTAACAGAGGAAGTGATTTCACAAGTACTGGCCTACTCTGTTTTATGGGAAAAAGGGTAGCATTGTCCAATGGTCTAGCACACGTACAGGCTGCGTTGCACGCATGTGTGTCTACTCTGTGCATGTACACAGACAAAGACACAGCCGGCTCCCTGTGACTCTCAGCAGCAACTTCAATTGAATGCAGAAGTGGATAATAAAACACACACACACACACACACACACACACACACACACACACACACACACACACACACACACACACACACACACACACACACACACACACGCAAGTAAACACACAGATGCTCACACAAACAAACCTACCAGTGATTCTCAGCAGCAGCAACTGCAGTCATGCACAGAAGAGGATCCAAGGCACATTTCTCCGCAGATCTATTGCAGATGTACACCTACCGTACCATATGAAAGAAGCCAGTGAGCAGTCATTGTCTTTAAAAAGCCAGTGAATTACTGTCCCTATTAACTAGGAATGCTCGTGTTTAGAGCTACCTGCAACCAGCAGCCAGAGAACGGCACTGTTAAAGCTAAGCAGACCAGGAGCTGTGCGTGTGCGTGCGTGCGTGCGTGCGTGCGAGTGTGTGCGTGCGTGTGTGTGCGTGCGTGTGCGTGCGTGCGTGCGTGCGTGCGTGTGTGTGCGCATGCATGCACGCATGCTTGTGTTAGAGTAAAGCAGAGCAGAGGCAATGGGAGTGTATGTGTGTGTGTGTGTATGTGTGTGCATGCATATGTGCGTGCGTACATGTGTGCTTTTGCGGATGCACATGCGTGTGCGTATGCGCGCGGGCGCATGTGTTAAAGTAAAACAGAGCAGAGTCGGTGGGAATGAGGACAACATGTGTTTGTTTCAGTGACTGGTAACTGTAGCTCTGTTAGCAGAGACACACTGCAGAGCTCTCCAAGGTAGAACAAAGGCAGCAGATCTGTGTTGGGAGTGAGGGTCATCATCATTTGGAATGGTTAACAGCCAAGTTTGTGTGATACTGTATACCTTTAAAAAATGACTCGGGCTGGCGTTAATAAATGAATCACTTCATCATTCCAGAGTAAGGTCATTTGTTTACACCACTGGATGCAAAAAAAAATAAAGAACGCAAAGAGTAACCTAATGTAAATAGACACTTCTATCTGTGAATTCCTGTGAATGAAACACAGTGAATGAAGCCAAATGAAATAGCTCCTCAATCTTAATGATTGTCAGATCATCTCCTCTCTTAACAGGGAAAATTTAAGTGAGCAGAAACGACAGAATTGGAGCAAGATGGACCTATAAATTACATGGACTGGACTGACATCTTTAACAGGCCATCATGGCGAGCATATGTTAGAAAGTGTCTTCAGAGCAATGTGTCCATCGCAGCCATGTTTATAACCCTGGAGCTTCTCTGACATGTAAACGCCATGGGAGACAAATGGTTCCCGCAATTAAGATGTTGAAATCACAGTGCAAACACTGCCTTTTAGTATACACCATGTCACTGTAAACAGAGAGCCTTTACAGTAGTGCTCTGTCCTCCTTACTGTCTTATACCACTGTCATAGGGGTGGTATAAGCTTGAACTAAACCTTGCTTGTATATAGAAGTAATAGTTTCCCCCTAAGATCTTGTGTAAATATGATATAATTGGTCAAGTATGAGTGTCTTTAAAGCCCAATCAGCCTAATGAATAACAGGCTCCTGTTGGGAGCAGCCTTGGGGATGAGTAATGCTGTTGGTCCTTAAATAGAATACATTATTGATGCGTTTCTCTTGTACATAATGATAGCACATCGGGACTTAGAAAGAAACGGGTTTATTATTTGTTGTGGCTGTACTCCAGAGGTATAAAAGGCATTAAACAGAAGGATCCACATACGTAGTGCCCGTAGCATTTGTATGTGGCGCTTTAAACACAAAATGAAGTACAGTAGCTTTAAGTTGCCAGCACTGACAAATGAGGAGCATTGTTGCAGCTTTGAGAACACATTTGTTTTATTTTGCCTGCTTTTGCGACTTCAATTGAATGTGCTTAAGTCGTCAGAAATTCTTTAGGTTGCAGCAGTTTAAAAAAACGTGAGTGACTGAATTTACCATTCTGCTGACTCGCTGTGTTCCACGACATCATTTTTCCCTCTCAATCTGAGGGCTGCTCAGCGTTCTAATTCGGAGCCCTAATTACTATAATTGGTAGATGCAAATTAACAGCAATTGGACTTGACTGGGGTCATAAATCCACCGCTCAGAAGTCGCCGAGTTTTTTGGCAATTGAGACTGGACCACCGTCGGCCGGGGTGCTTAACTTACTAAGTAATTGCAAGTTTCATGAATCATAATGCATATGAATTCCCCCTCGGCGCACAGACAGGCCCAGGGGGATTCTGATCTAGGCCGTTGGGAGTCGGCTCCCAGTCAGCTGAATGAAAAAGGCGCTGCTCCGCTTAGCTCTCCCCGCGACAGAAATTCCATAGGAGAGATGCTGGATGCTAATGGTGGTTGCTTAATAACACTTGAACCCACAGAGAAAGAATATTACGACCACAGCTGACTCACTCGCTGTCGTAGAATTTGCAGATGAATTGATACAGTTGATGCTGGTCTCACAGAGCACTTTGGTTCATGGATATTACTTTACGGCTTAAACAAAGTGGGAGCGACCCCCGCCGCTAAATGAAACGACACAGCGAGAAAGACATGCACCGTTAGCATTTCAATGCAGTATGTGCTCCTTCAGTTCAAATATACAGTAGTTGGGGTCCACTCAGAACAAAGAACACAGAACCCCTTGTGAAGTTCAGCACGTCTGTGTACGGAACTAATTTAGCTTGACTTGGCTGAATTAAGCCTGAGATCTCAATGAAATTTCTACTCAGTATGTATGTTCTACCAGGATAACTGAAACAGGGGGCCCGCCTCACTCACTCACTCTCACACACACACACACACACACACAAACTCATGCACACGCACGCACGCACGCACGCACGCACGCACGCACGCACGCACGCACGCACGCACGCACGCACGCACGCACGCACGCACGCACGCACGCACGCACGCACGCACACACACACACACACACACACACACACACACACAGGTTCACACATACTCCTGCCCCGGCTGAACGTGTAAGCAGACATGTATTGCATGTGATTGCTGGGGAAATGGAGTGAAAAACAGGTCTGGGGTTGCGGGTTCAGGTTGCGGGTTTCAGAGTGACGAGATCCAGAAGCCGGTGGGCCTGGTATTACCCTGCTGCTTCCTGCCCCTGTGGCCTGGAGCAGGGGATGGGGGGGGCGGAGGTTGTTAATGCCAGGGGCCATGATACTAGAACCTGCCCCACAGGAGTACCTCTGGAGGGGGCTGAACCCCAGCCCACGGCTCCCACAGTCCTACCGCCAGCCGCTCAGACCCAGTCCAGATCCCACTGTGGTTTGTTTTATTACCTTGAACCACAGCTAACCTTCAAAACCTCGGCATGGAAATGGAGGCCTCCCAGGATTCCCTTCTTTCACTCTTTCAACAATTCCTCTCACTTATTTGCCATTCCTTGTGCAGTAGGCTTCTCTGTTGATGTAATTCTGTCCTTTTTCTTTTCTTTTTTTTTACTCATTCACGCACACACACATTTCAAGCCAGAAGCTTATCTCAGAACCGTGATGTGCAGTAGCACAGATACTCCTCCTCTTGAGGCATAGAACGGTGTGCTAGCCGTTTATTGCTGTGTGTACTTGCTACTAATGTGTTCTGCGTGCATGCAGATCCTTCCATGTATCCTATTAGTACCTCAGCACACCATTCCAAACCTGCTGCGCGTTAAAGCACCCATTCCTCCCACACGCTTGCCTTAATAACACAAATGATGATTGATGCTCTGCCCGGTGCAAGCATGGGCCCGTGGAATGCAACACGGAGAACAGAACATGCACTGTAATTAATTGCCCATTTGTAAACTTGTTCGCCTAACTTCTCTTCTACAGAGTTCAGGACATTATCTATTTATTCCTTTTTTTTTGTGTGCCCATGATGAAGCAACAATGAGCAGTTCCCCCAATGGTCTAGTTAAGAAGCATTGTCTTTGCCTTGTCTTGACTATTTTGTCCTTGTTTCCCACTCGAGGACTTGAATTAGAGGCTTTGAGTTTGAGCCATAATAATGTTGGAAAGAAGCCCTCATATTTCAGCTCTGATGCAAAATCAGCCCAGTGGCTTTTAGGAGTTAAATTGGGTTTAAACTGTGTCAGAAAAAGAAGTGTTTTTTAAAATAATAGCCACGAAACGCCATGAAACAGAACTTTCATACAGCTGAGAGCTTTTGATCCATTTTTATAAATAGCAGAATTTTGTCGTAAAAATAATGTTTTTGCGGTCTTTTCCTGCAATTAAAATAAGGTTTGGCTCAGGAACAAGGGGCCGAGCTAACTACTTCATGTTTGAGAAAACTCTCTCTTATTTCTCTCCCCTCCCTCCCTCCATCCATCCATCCATCCCTCCCTCCCTCCATCTCGAGAGCATATGTCATTTATGACTTGTTATTTTCAATTTTCCCCCATATTTTCCACATGGCAGCAGCAGGCAGATGTGTGATAATGTCATGTGAGAGGGTGCAGCAGGGAGGGTGTGCTCCACCTGCCCTGCTCTGTATGTGTTTAGTTCTGCCGTGTGGACGGTGGGCAGAGTGCTTCTGGCCGTGCTTTCCCAGGACATTTCTCTGATTCCTCTTGGCCGAGCGGTGTGGTCTTCACATGACCAATCAAATATGTCAAACGCGCCAGTGTTTTTCCCCCCGCGTGTACAACAAGCGAGTCTGGCTCCAATTATTATTGCACCCCAAGGGGAACTTCCAAAAATTCCTCCCCTTCTCGTTTGTCAGAAACGAAGCTCTCTCGTTTCCTGCGATTGGCTGAAATATGTCTTTTGATATTAAATCACGGCGGTTTCCACTGGCTACATGACCAAGACAAATGTTTATCATATTTATTTATGTCATTGGAGATGACCCTGCAGCCCAGCAATGTGGAGTCTTGGCTGCAGACTCCCATGTTATGTTGATTATGAGTAAGAGAGTCTCCCAAATAAGCTGAAGTTAAGAGATAATTTGGACAGTGGATGAGGTAACTGCGGTTTGTTTAATGTGAAAAATACAGTTATAGAGAGGGGGGGGGGGGGGCATGGAGGTACGGTTTCAAAAGACCAAATGAATCTAGACTGACACATCCCACCCAAACGTTACAGGGCTCTTGGTTTGAATTATATCATTTTTCTGTTGATAAATGTGGCTCCAAATGTTGATTAGGGATCTGTTTCAGTTGTTTGTATGTCAACAAATCCAGCTAAATCCAGTTATACACCTCTGATCTCCCATTGCCATTGTTTTTGTACTTGGTGCGCATTGTCATAACATCACGCTCTGGTTGCGGCCTTCCCAGTGCAGCTAAGGGAGTGGAGACGTTGAATGAAAATTGCCATTGACATCGCCGAAACAAATAAAACTCCACATGCTGCCACTACATCTGTAGCCATTTTAAGCCCCTTATTTGTGCTGTTAAAGCTCTCATTTGAATTCACCAGCACAAATAAACATATCATAATGAAGCCAACGGCCCTGATGTCATATGCAGATGTTTGAATTTTGATTATTCTTCTTTGCCTGGTGAATTTGTCAGGATCGCGTCCCTGAAAGCAAAATACATGACATCATTGACTTCATGGCGCTGACGGGCCCAATGTTTGCTCTCTTCACTACAGCACTTCAGCTATGGAGACAGCTCTGCCTGCTCTTCACATATCTTTAGATCTCTTCTACCGTGGTAGAGTTTGTGTATACCGTGTTCCACTAGATGGAGAGAGGGAGGGAGATGGGGAGCAGGAGAGAGGTATCAAGGGCCCCAGTCTGCAGACTACCGTGCCGTCCAACTGAATTTTTAACAGTGTTTACGGCTAATGATAACTTGGCATAAATCTGAACTTTTTAAAAGGCAAATGATTTCACCTGAGGCCTGCTGGGTTATTTATCTGAGTTCTGGGTATTTGAGTGTCTCCCAGAGGGTTTAATTTGTCCATAATTCAACTTGAATATGAAACCTGTAGGCTTCTAAACCACTGAATGAGCACTGGTAGGGAGGGGAATAGTAGTGGTTAGGGACTGATGCCAGGATCTCTTTACTGGTTCAGTAGAACACGGTGCCTGCATGGTGTACTGCTGGACTTAGAATATGCTACTATAATGGCCTGGAAAGTCTGCTGCAGTATTATGACATAATAAAAACAACATATCATGTTCTATACATTGGGGTTGTTGTGCTTAGACACCATTTATATCCACTGTAATCTGCTTATTGATTGATTGGCCTTTGATGTGAGTTGGACCATGTGATGCTTTCTCTGAAATATCTCGCTTTAGTTCTTATTCTCTGCCTCTCTCTCTCTCTCTCTCTCTCTCTCTCTCTCTCTCTCTCTCTCTCTCTCTCTCTCTCTCTCTCTCTCTCTCTCTCTCTCTCTCTCTCTCTCTCTCTCTCTCTCTCTCTCTCTCTCTCTCTCTCAATTCAATTCAATTCAATTCAAAGGAGCTTTATTGGCATGAGAAAACGTACGTTTACATTGCCAAAGCAGAAGTGGAACAAGACAATCAAAATAGAACAATGTATTTACAAATAAATATTGGATATAAATAGGAATCAAATAAAGGTGTAAACAGAGCTGTGTTATATTACCACTTTGGGTGATACTATCTTGTGAAACTATAAAAAGATTGTGCATTTCTCTCTCTCTCTCTTCCTAGACGTGCACTCAACCTAGGCATCCTGCGTGACCCGGGTTCGGAGGTGGAGGACCGTCAGTACCAGCTGGACCTCCAGTCCATCAACATCGGCACGGCCCAGTGGGAGCAGCTCAAGCCGGAGAAGGAAGGGTCGAAGGGGGGAACATCAGCAGAGAGCGAGAGGAGCTCCCAGAATCCTGCGCTGGAGTGGAATATGGCCAGCAGGTGAGAAATAATATTATTGGAACTACTGGTAGACAGTATGTGAAAACTGATGTAGTACTGGATACAAGAGATGGGTGGAACCAGTACTCTGACACGGGTACAACAGGTATTGCATAGCCGGGCGGGGCATGGATCTCCAACTTCCATCGTTACTGACTCGGTGCTCTACAGCCGGGAACCGGTCTACATACAAATACAAGGATACTTATATAATTAATACACATTTCATTTAACCTTTTACAGTAGAGAGGTTTCCAGAGCATTGCAAATATGTCTTATTTTAATATAGGCCAATATTGTACCAAGTACTGGCAATACAGTATAGCTGCAGCAACTTCCTCCACTTGTGATGTCATAACTGTGCAGTTCCATGCTCCTACCAGTAGGGTTACCTTTTCAAAACTTCTCATTTTAATTAATTTGCATAATGTGTTCTGCAGAGACTGTGCTCACACAATAATACAATATAACAACAATATAATATAATACAGATTTAAAAAAGGAATAATATTGGATGAGACAAATATAAAGTTAAAGTACAGGTAGTACAGCAGTATGATGAACATCTTTAACACAGGTGCAGAAAGCCTTATTATTTAAGCAGCAGGATCAAATGTGCAAAGCCACTTAGATATACATAAAAAAAACCCGTGTGAAGTGAGGGGCGCTAATATATTAAAGTCTAACTCAACTTGATTAGGTGATGTAATGGTGATGTAAAACAAACGGTGCCAGCACAAACTTTAAATGCCATTAACAATAAAGAGACATTATGATGTAATGAGGGACAATATGACTAAAAACAAACATTAAACCTGTAGGAGGGGCTAACGCCCCTCAAAAACAATTGTCTGTTCCACTTGTCTACTTACATGTGCAAGTAACATTTTGAGCAGCTGCTTACGGTTGTTTATATAGTTTTTTGAGTGGTGCAAACCACTCCAACAACTGGCTCTGTACCCGTGTTCCGTGTTTGTTCGTACCAAAAAAACGAGCATGATTGCTATGGTTAGTGTGTGACGTCACTGACATCACGTCAGACCACAGCTGATCAGGCTATATAAGACCTTGCACCACTCAGTTCACACGGGTGTGATTTTTGTTGTTAGGGGTAGGGTTAGGTATTCAGGGCTCTGACAGCCACAGGGGAAAACCTCTTTCTGGGCCTTGCGCCCCGAGGCTGTGCGACACCTCCTCCAGCGCTTTCCACTTGGCATCATTATAAACAATCCGTTACTAGGATGATGTGTATTTTTTTGCCATACTCAAGCACCTGCTATCGTATAATGTCCTGCAGGGACGGAAGAGAGCTCTATTTGGGGAGCGCCCAGCCGACCTCACCATATTCTGTAGCACTAGCAGGCCCTGGGAAGAGCTCTTCCCATACCATAGAGAGCACTAGCAGGCCCTGGGAAGAGCTCTTCCCATACCATAGAGAGGATTCTCTGGGTTGTAACAGACTAGAGAGATTTCAGGACGTTGAGGTTTCTCAGGTGGTACAAAGTCAAAGTCAAAGTCATACGATTTGTCACACGCGTTACCGCAGTGAAATTTGTTCTCCGCATTTGACCCATCTCTTGGAGCGGTTGAGCCGCAGCCAAGGAGCGGTGAGCTGCAGCGTGCGCCGTGCTCGGGAATCATTTGATTAGTAGATTTGACCCCCAATCCAACCCTTACTGGTGGTGTCTCGCTGGCGTCTGTGTGCATACTTTATGGAGAACCAGGATGACTGGAAGGGATGATGGAGGGCTCGAGCCGCTCGACTGAGGACGACCAACAGATACTTTGGGATTTATATTGGATATCATCCCTCACCTTCTTCCCAGACACTCAAAGGTTGTTTTTTTCGTACAGTACTAATCAGACACTTGTCTCGAGGGTCTTTGTTTAGGAGCATCGCAGATGTTCTTAATCAGTGAAGAACGTTGTCATCCCAGAATAATCTTTAAAGTCGGTGCGCTCTGTGAAAATTGATGATGTGGGATTTCTCCCTGATCGTCTGTATTTGTGTATCTTGCTAATTAGAGTGAAATCGGAATCCTGGTCAGAGTCCCTCGGAGTACAACCACTTATGCTACACTGCCAAATCATATAAAAACATTTTAAAGCCTACGCAACACGTCTCAAGCTGTGTAGTGGTTGTCTATAAAATGGCAGGCGCAGTCATCTGTGGAGCAGAGGTCATACCAGTAGAATCTGTACGTAGTATATTTCTAGCGTTAACCTGTGTTAACTCACACGAGTCAGGTGCTGTGTGTGATCTGCTAGAATGTCCCTATAATTCATCTGGTCAGTCTTGATGTGGGGAGCAGCATATAGTTCTTGCGTTAGCTCCCTCCCTCTCATGTAGCGTCTCTCCATATAGTTCTTGCGTTAGCTCCCTCCCTCTCATGTAGCGTCTCTCCATACGCAGCTCCCTCCCTCTCATGTAGCGTCTCTCCATACGCAGCTCCCTCCCTCTCATGTAGCGTCTCTCCGTACGCAGTCATAATTACAAACCCTGTCATTTTTATAGAGTCGGGAGCTAAAACAAGCACCAGTGTAACGGCCTGTTTGGCCCAGAGTTGCTTTTTTTTCTCACTTGTGTTTTGAGAGGGAACAGGCCCAAAAATCACAGAATCACAGGCAAAGAGTCCAGATTTGTTCCCTGTCAACTAAAAATAAGCCCTGTGGAAGAATGCAGCACGGCGCAAAATCAACACGGGGCTGATTGAGACAGAGCGCTCTCAGGTCAGCAGGGCTTTGAATGAGACTGGGGGAGACCAGACACACATCTCTCACACACGCACACGCACACGCGCACACACACATGCACGCGCGCGCGCGCACACACACACACACACACACACACACACACACACACACACACACACACACACACACACACACACACACACACACACACACACAAAGCCTCATAGTCATCACGCACACCTTACTCACTCTCACACATGTGTGTATGCTTAATACTAACAATCATACATTGTCTCTGTCTAAGACACACACACACACACACACACACACACACACACACACACACACACACACACACACACCTCACAGTAATAATCAAAGCTGGCGGTGCAGCCAGCTCTCCGCAGTACACTGAGGTCAAGGCTGTCTCAGAGAGAGCTTCTCCACAGTGTGATAGTGTATGGAACCTGGCCAGGAGACACTGAGGCTGCCTGCCTCTGTTGCTGCTGCTGCTGCTGCTGCTGCTGATGGGACCTCAGATCTGCCTGAAGACTCCTTTATTATTACAACCATTCAGGGCTCATTTACAGCAAGACCTCATGTTAGCTCTTTTTTGTGTGCCTGCTGTCTCTGGTGCTCACAGTTTTGTTTTCCTTCATTCGTTCATTTTTCGGCTTCTCGCTTCGGTTGTCCGTTTTGCGTTTAGCCCCCCTCAATTCCCCTTTGGTTTTTCTTTTAAACTGACGTCCGTTTCTAATTCCCCCTCTCTCGTTCTCAGCAGTAGTTTTTCCCATCCTTTCCCTCATGTTGACCTACTCAGACTATCACAGCCAGGGTCTGTAGTAAAACACCGCCTTTTAGTAGCACGATTGGACCTATTTTATAGTCTAACAGTATGCCTGGCGATCCCACTCCTGAGCCTGACAAGCTGTGTGAGCGAGTATGAGGCTACTGGGGCCTAGTACACCCTCATTCTTTATTTGACTCTCTCTCTCTCTCTGTCTCACTCTCAATGAGAACGAGGCTTTTGGGGCCTGTGGCTGACATGCAGGGCCAGAATTTCTGAAGGGACAATGAGGTGAGACTTTGGGCTCACACTGACCATAGCCTCTTTAAGATGTCGCAAGTTGGTTGTGGGCCTGGAGCGCTGTTGAGGATTTGTTTGCATGATCACCTAACTCATAACAAAATAGTCACTGTACCTATCTAGCAGGCTGCACAGTACCATTGCATACCGGACTATTTATTCTTTTTCATAGTGAGTCACTGTGGCCTCACATAATTGGCACTGCTTTATTGGTATACATAAAACATTTAGTCCCTGTGATTAGTAAAGTTTATGAGAACCATGTATTTAGAATGAGGTTATCAGGCTGCTAGCAGGATTTAGGATTTTCTGTTTGTTTGTTTGTTTGTTTTACTTTAAAAAAGTCTATAGATTAAAAAGTCATGAATCTGTAGATATTTTCCATAAATCTAAACTCTTTCTTCTCCTAATTAATTAATTAATTTCCTGCAAATTGTTTTGGTTTGTGCTGTACATGACAATCACTCAGCTACTTTCGTCATTTGTCCTAATGTTGCTGCTAAATAACACTTAAACTCGCTGCCAGTCCGGGCAGGGGAGGAGGGGCTGCTTCAGCTGTGAGCAGATCTCAGGTTTTCCGCAGAGAAAATTGGATCGCCTTGTTTTTTTGTTGTTTTTTTTCCCTTCATGGGCCCCCACGGTGTGGAGCGCACCGGTTTCACCGTTTGCACGTTGATATTTACACCACTGACATCACTGATGACTGAGCATCTGTACAGTCTGTGAACATATCTCTTTGGTCAAGGTGAGGGTAGGTCAGAGCCGTCATTGTTTCAGCCCGAAGGTGAGCACACTACTATTATCCTCACTATTTATTCATTAATTATTTTGGAAATTTGATGGCAGAAACCTCATACTCATACATGCAAGTCATTCAAACCTTTATCTAAATACTCTGTTCCATCTCTACAATGTCCAGCTTGTTTAGGACATGTAGATTACAATTTGCATTTTTGATATCTTCAGGACTTTTAAAAAATAGTTTTCCTTTATTGATAGTATCAAGTAAAGATGGACAGGAAAGAGGGAGAGAGAGAAGGGGAGAGACATACAGCAAAGGTCTTCATGAACAGGACTTGAACATGCAACACGCTAGTCCAAAGCCTATATGTGGCATGTGCCTGGCACTTATAACGCAATTAATACTTTAACACTAACATTTCTAGCTACTACTAGTGGCTCCCAACATAGTGAGCCCACGCTGTTATTGAGGAGGTTTTGAATCTCGGTTAAAGGTGGTGTTTCCTTGTCTTTTAACTCCCTGGGTCAGACGGTAGCTTCCAAAAGCAAACAGCATTATTCAGGGTGTTTGGTTAGCACCGCTGTTCTGCTCTATCCTGGCTGTACGCAGTGGAAGCTCTGTAGGGAAAGCACGGCGGCTGTACTGCTGTGTACAGTACACTCCGACCGCAGCCACACAACCCAGACATAATTAAGCGTCATTTAGAAGGTTCCTACACACAAAGGATGGATGGAGTCCAATTCAGTTTTATTTGTCTGCTGCGATTACACACACTGAACAAAAACACACCACTCCGGTCGTAACAAGCCACGACACAAGCCAACGTTTTCAAAGTTCACACCTTTCCTTCCCTTCTGCCCTTCCTCCCTCCCTCTATCCTTTCTCACTCACTCTTTCTCAATTCTACACTGCAGTGGTAGACTTTGCGTGTTCGTGATCGCTGTCTTTTTTTCTGGAGGGGGGGGGGCTTAATTCCAGTAGTTGTGGATCAGCGGTGGGCTCGGTCGGCTTCCTGAGGTTTTGCGAGGAAATTCCAGCGCCGTGGGTCCGCTGACAGGATCTGTCCTCATCACAGCGCATGGTTCCAGGCTAGGAAAGACCCAGTGTCAGGGAGCCGTGAACTCTGTCCACCTCCCCTCCTCTCCTCAACCCAGGGCAGCCTCCCTCTCTCTCTCTCTCTCTCTCTCTCTCTCTCTCTCTCTCTCTCTCTCTCTCTCTCTCTCTCTCTCTCTCTCTCTCTCTCTCTCTCTCTCTCTCTCACACACTAAATTGCTCATACAGCTTAGCTTTATATGAATCATAGGATCATCACACGCTTATACAAGGTTGTTGCTTTTTTGTGCCACAGCCATTACATGATGTGCGTATACATCCACCAAAGTGTGCACGTGTATGCACATACAGTACAGTTCTATACCTACATGTACGTATATGTGTGCAACTACATATATGTACACAGTATGCACAGGCCCACAACTCACACATACAACACATTAAATGCATGCATGCAAACATAATCACAAATCCCCACCCAAATCCCTCCATGGGGGGCGGCTAGGTTTCCATGCAGGGCTCTTCTTTGGCTCTCTTGCCCCCATGGCACTTCCATATTACTGGTAAACCGAGCTGCACGCCTCCCTGCCTCACTGGTGAATGATAGCACCTGTCTCCTGCAACGAGACACTCACTGTTTCACTCCCTGTCTGAGGGGAGATTAGCCAACACCAATTGGCCTCTCAAAGATCATTTCACCTTCGAATTAGGCCTCCCTCAACCCCTCTCAGAGGAGAAATGTGTCGGGCAATAATCCCTTTAGGGCACTGGTAATGCATTTGTGTAACAGAAGTGAATATGATATTGGTCCTGGTTAAGTACTGTACTCCAGGCCACCTAGAAACAGGGCCCTTCCTAATCCTAGCCAACTATAAATATTGGAAGCTGTGCTGCTTGATTGTTTTAATAGCAGCAGATGTGGCAATTAACACCACCTTATAAAGCCCACTTGTATATTTGTTTTACTGCTAACAAATGTTCCCACAAATATGACTTGATTGTGGGAATGAACATTAGTGAAATGGAGAGAGTTGATGTGAGAAGGTCTCAGTTTGGGCTTGTGTATACAATTAAGGGGTGTTCCCAATAGAGACTTGTCAAATAATGTCTCACTCCGTCTCTGTAACTATATTCAAGCTTCCAGCTATAATGTGTTGCAGCAGAAATTTGAAATGCCCAGTTATGGAAATATTTCACAGGTCGGGCATTCATGTGAAAATAGGGTTTGAAGTCTGTTATTTGGATTTCAGCTTTTTCACCCTACTGGTTTGAATTTGTAAAGCCAGAGAACGTTTGAAATGTGCGTCTGCTTGTCAGCTAGGACATAACAATAGCTCAGTTGTAAATGTTTTGTGGTTTTGACTGTGTTGTGTTGAGTTGTCATTTGTACGCAGAAGGGACAGTCTTACAGAGATTTTACAAAATGGTAACAATAACAACAAGTTATTAGTAAATAGAACTGGTGGAATTTTAGTGAATAAGTGATCCCTTATGGTCATTGGCACTGTTATAGCTATATTGAATATAGCACTGCGAAAACAACACATACCACAGCTTATGCTGTATATATCATGTAAATTAAAATAAAACATTACAAAACATTTGTTTTATTCACAAAGACACAAACATACCACCTTACAACACACACACACACACACACACACACAGTCACACACACACACACACACACACACACACACACACAAGCGCACACACACACACACAAGCACACACACACACAAGCACACCCCCACCCAACAGACACATCCGTACATACATTTCTATATATATATGTATGTATATATAATTATATATATATATATATATATATATATATATATATATATATAATTTATATATACTGTATGACTTATACGTATAAACTGACCAAAATGTACCAGAGCCTACGTAAATACAGTAATGTGTAGCCTAATAGTTTGTTCTTCTGTGTGTTGATGTCCAGTATCAGGAGACATCAGGAGCGCAGGGCCATCCTGACTCCCATCCTGACAGACTTCTCTGTCAGAGTGACTGCTGCCCCGGCCATCATCTTCAGCAAGAATGTGCCTGACAATGCACAGGTCGAGGTCAGTATGTACTAAGTACTACTTTTTCCCCAAGAGTACCTATATGCAGTTACTATAAAAACAAAATAACTTGTAACGTAAATCATGTTACATTCAAACTAGACATTTCTGCAGTCCATGGATTTTCTCATGAACATTGATATCAGCCTGTGAACATACCATTCTTTCTCCAATTTGTCCAGTATCCACACTGACCACTTGTGCCCTTTGACTAAAAAGTAAAAACCGCTAACTACCATTACGGCCGTAACCCAGGCAAACCATTTCTCATAGGGAAATGCACGCTGATTATGTGAGACGTCAGATGCATTTAAGTTTTACATCTTAAACATGCAGCAACGTCCTCATTACAGAAAGCTTTCCTCCATCAGTCTGCCGCGTAATGGAGGCTTTTGACCCACAGAGTTCAAGCCTTTCTGCTTATACAGCTGACGGTTTCTGGCACGGCGCTCTGAGACTTCCTGCCTCTTTGATGCCTCATCCGTCCACGCTAACGTGCCCCATGACAATGCATAACAGCTAATCCATAGTTCGCACACTGACACACGCACGCACGCACGCAAGCGCTGATTTGCAGCGTCCGAACAATTCAGAGAAAGAGTTACAACAACACACAGTATGGGTCCGATGTAGAGGGACTTTCTGTGTGGAGTTTGCATGTTCTCCCCGTGTCCCCTAGGGTAGGTACTAGGTACCCTCACAAAAAACATGGAGTAATCCTAGTCTCTAAACTGCCTCCCCCTGGCCAGCCAGGGCGCCTGATGGAGGGGAAAGGAACTGGTTGGAATAACGTGTTCCCCTTCCACGCGTTACGTCCAACCAGGGAAACTCCCACCTGTCAGGTGAAAAGAAGCGGCTTGGACTCCTCATACTGTGAAGGAAGTATGAGGTCAGTCTGTTGCTCTCCCTAGGTTGGCAGAGGGAGTATAGAGCCCAGGATTACGTTAGATAATTGACACTGCGTGGAAAAATGGGGTTACAAAATCATGGGATAAATTTAAAAAAAGGAAAAAAAGAATGGGATGTAGAAAATGCTCACCAGTGGACCGCATATTTAAAATAAGCTCATGTATTAATGGGTATTGTTATTAATTTCATTCACTCCTAACAAGCTACATAGATTTAAAATAGCATATAGACCGTTATTCATACTTGGAAAGTACCTTTATAGTAGTAACCTTTTCCCATATTTTTTTATTCTTATTAAGATTTTTATCGCCTAAATGAACAAAATATGTTGTGTAGAAACAGTATATTGATTCATTAAGTGCAGGTGCTGGTTTGTGTAAATCTCAAAGTAGCAGTGAGTGATATCCTGTTAGATGTTAGCAGACTGGACCGCTGGTTGTGGGCGGAACCCTAGAGAGAATTGAACGAGAGGAGAGAAGGAAACAAGGGGGAAATGACACAGTGAGAGAAAAAGATGAGAATGACATGGGAGGTCACCCACAATGCTGCTGCTGTTTTGTGTGGTCCTTGCTCTCTGACTCAAATCTCTCACTCTCTCTCAACTGTATTTTTTCCTCCTACTCCCTCTCTAAGCCCTGTTTTATACACGCAACACATGACACATGAAAATAGCCAAACTACAAGCTCACAACACATCGCATGACGACACAACACGTTGTGAGCTTGTAAACCTGCTTTATTGCAATTTGAGAAGAATTGTTTTTAATCTTTAAACGTTTTCATTCTAGAATGACATGCCTAACGCTTTCTCCACCAATCTCTCCTTCCTCAGTTAATTAGCTGGAAGCTCTGTGTGGAACTTGCATTTCCAAGGCGAATTTAAAAAAATGCTTCTAGTGATAAACCTGCCTCATATTTGCATACTGGGCCCTGATTGGTGCCCCACAACTTCGGGGGCAACGAAATCCAATCACAAGCGAGCAGGGACAGACTAATCTTCCAAGGGCTTCTTTTGTTTTTTTTGCTCTAGCAGATTCGCCTTGTTTCCAGGCTATCACTTAAGCCCAACCACCTCACCTCTATTCCTCCTCCGTTGGTCGGATCACTTCATACCTCTTTCACACACAATTCCCATCCTCTACCTCCTCTCATTGTCTAGGAGGTGGTGGTGTGTGGTCACTCTCTGGAGGTGAATGTGACCATCCTCTGCCTCCTCTCCTTGTCTAGGAGGTGGTGGTGTGTGGTCACTCTCTGGAGGTGAATGTGACCATCCTCTGCCTCCTCTCCTTGTCTAGGAGGTGGTGGTGTGTGGTCACTCTCTGGAGGTGAATGTGACCATCCTCTACCTCCTCTCATTGTCTAGGAGGTGGTGGTGTGTGGTCACTCTCTGGAGGTGAATGTGACCATCCTCTGCCTCCTCTCCTTGTCTAGGAGGTGGTGGTGTGTGGTCACTCTCTGGAGGTGAATGTGACCATCCTCTGCCTCCTCTCCTTGTCTAGGAGGTGGTGGTGTGTGGTCACTCTCTGGAGGTGAATGTGACCATCCTCTGCCTCCTCTCCTTGTCTAGGAGGTGGTGGTGTGTGGTCACTCTCTGGAGGTGAATGTGACCATCCTCTGCCTCCTCTCCTTGTCTAGGAGGTGGTGGTGTGTGGTCACTCTCTGGAGGTGAATGTGACCATCCTCTGCCTCCTCTCCTTGTCTAGGAGGTGGTGGTGTGTGGTCACTCTCTGGAGGTGAATGTGACCATCCTCTGCCTCCTCTCCTTGTCTAGGAGGTGGTGGTGTGTGGTCACTCTCTGGAGGTGAATGTGACCATCCTCTGCCTCCTCTCCTTGTCTAGGAGGTGGTGGTGTGTGGTCACTCTCTGGAGGTGAATGTGACCATCTTCTGCCTCCTCTCCTTGTCTAGGAGGTGGTGGTGTGTGGTCACTCTCTGGAGGTGAATGTGACCATCCTCTGCCGCCTCTCCTTGTCTAGGAGGTGGTGGTGTGTGGTCACTCTCTGGAGGTGAATGTGACCATCCTCTGCCTCCTCTCCTTGTCTAGGAGGTGGTGGTGTGTGGTCACTCTGTGGAGGTGAATGTGACCATCTTCTGCCTCCTCTCATTGTCTCCTCCTAGGAGGTGGTGGTGTGTGGTCACTCTCTGGAGGTGAATGTGACCAGCAGTCTGGACTTCTATGTCAGTGTGGCCCAGGTTCAGCTCCTGCAGCAGCTGCTCAGGGACAACATGGTGGGAGCTGACACCCCCGAGAGCACAGCAGAGGTACGTACAGGAGACACACAGATACCACTGGCTAATAAGGCACTTTATTAGGTATACAACCGCTCGTCGATCATCATCATTGTGGGGCCGCCACTCCGTAATGTTACAATTTACAGTTTAAAGCGGAGGTTCAGTTACTGTACAACTAAACATTACGTGTGATCTAAGTGACTTTGGACGTGGTATGATTGTTGGTGCATCCAGCATTATCCACATCTGAGAAATGGCCTCCAAACGGCGTAGTTGTGTAGAGTTTACAGAGAACGGTGTGATAAACATAGAAGCATCCAGTTAGCAGCAGTTCTGTGAGCCAGAACAAGTTGTCAATGAGAGAGACCAGACTCTTTTAAACTAACCTGGAGACTTCATGTACACAAACAATTCAGTACAGCAGTGGTCTATGTTTGCATGTTTGTGTGTGTATATTATATAGGAAAGGGGATTGGTTGTCTAATTCTAGGGCCCGCTGTGGTGTCCGTGAAGAACTTAACCCTGGGGTCTAAAGAGCCATGTACAATGCAGAGGTATTTGGGTTGTAAGGCCAAATATCCTTATGTATATATCCTATGGATATATACATGTGGGTCCCTCTTGAAAATGAGATGCTGCATCTCAAGGGGCTGTCCCTTCAATACAGATCTGAAAATCTGAAATCTATAAGGGAGTGACAGCCGGCGGTCATAACCATAAACAAACCCGATAGGCATACAGGAATGTCACTATGACCCAGACATAACCATAAACAAACCCGATAGGCTCATAGGCATTTATAGAGATCCAGTTGTCAGGAGTGACAACTGTGTGTGGGTGACCACTATAATAGAGACCACTATACACATAATAGTCCGTCACATATACAGTAGATGTGACGGACCGACTCCACACTCAGCGTGCGCAGCAGCAAGGAAACGAGGCAGTGCGGTGCTCGCCGTCTAGTAGTTCAGATATCCAGTTGTGTAGAACCACCAATCCAACCAATATGTCCATATATGGACATTTCAATATACAGGTATGTCATATAATGATGGACAGACAGAAACAGACATCTCCATATATGGGCACAAAAAGGACAGACAATCGGGTACGGGTACTCTGACAAAGCACTCCCTCCCTCTTTCCCTCACTCTCCTTCTCCCTCACTTCCTAT
>NC_136811.1:21376501-21424001 GCF_951216825.1 Electrona antarctica
AAGAGACAGGAAGACACTGTAGTTGTTGCATAGCTGGCTCCTTAATCACTTGAACCCTACAGTTGGGTGCCACCGATATTGTCCCTTATCATTTGACCCATTTAGGCCTGACCTCAAAACTTTAAAAAATCCTTCTAAATCCTCCAGTTTTCTGAAATAAATATTTTCACGATTTTTCAAAAATAGCAGACCTACAAGCTATGAGCTTGTAGATCTGCTATTTTTCAATAGCTAAATTATAACATAATGTTTAAAACACCAAAAGGGGTTCCCGCCCAAAATGGGTTAACTGTCCTTTTGCGCAGATCACGCAAACCTCAGCAAAAAGAAAAGGACAATATCGATGGCCTCCAACTGTATATCGTTCCTATTCTGGGAATGTCATAATAGGCAGATATACACACTCACAAGGCGTTGCATTGCGATGCGTTATGAGCTTGTAGATCGGCCATTTTCTGCAAAGAGATTTCTTGTAGAGGGGACAAGGGAGTGGGCCAAGCATAGACGCCAGGGGGACCCCAGTCAATGAAGTATAAGGTTTTATTTGGTTAAGATTTGCACTTAGATTAGATGATCAGTATTAGCTCTACATCTTTACTCTGTTTCTGGTAACCAGCGGAGATACACTGAGACACGATGTGGAGCAATGTGTGGTATGTAAACTACTGTACCTCCTGCACACACAAGCAACACAGACGCAGGTTGTCGTCATCCAGCGGCACCTAGAGAGCATCAGCCCTCCCAGTCCAAAAGCCGCACAGTGACACATTCAAACCACTACCATGTGTCACTATCAATTCCTTCGAATCTACTGTTCCATTGGGGCTGTTGATGCACCACCATAGGAAATGAATGTGTTTGCTCTCTTGAGAGAGAGGCCGTGTCTGTTGACTGGGTGGGTAAGGGGAAGTGGGATTTTTTTTCCTTTTTTTGTTAGACAGTCAATCTTCAGGAGGTGCCTGACGTGCATCTGGTTCTGATCTGAGGTCGATCTCTGAGCCCTCACCCTGGCTTGTAATGATTCATGGCTTGATTCTGTTATGAGGCAGTGGACTGACGCAGAGAGTTCACCTGGGTTCAGGACCAAGAGCTGTGACTACCGTCAGCAGCTCTTTTGAGGGTCGCCTGGTCAGTCAGGTGGCCGAGAACAAGCAAGGCTATTGGCTGATGATGAAACACTCCATCAGAGAGTTAATGGCGTAAATCCATCATCATTTTAATCATTCAAATTGAGGTAACGCAACAGTCACAGAGCCAACACTGACAATGGAAGACATGAAGCTGGGTGAAACTTCTCTGTCACCTTTAAGTCTGTAACTATGTATTTAGTATATTAATGGTGGTATAATTATACATAGTTATTCCAGTAACGCTGAGGTCAGTGACTTTGTGTTTTTCTGCAGCATTCAATATGACTAAAAACGCAGTCTGGCTTTGGGCTTTTTGGACTCCCTTTTTAAAACTATTTGACCATCCATCAAGCTGGATGTCGTAAGTCCTTTGGCAGACACATGTGTCCCGCGGCCCAGCCCTGGCCCTGGCCCCCGCATCCAGGAGGTCAGTGTGACTAAGACCCAGTCTGCTGTGCCATGTCCTGCTTTGTGCAAGCCTGAAGCCTCCATTCCACATGCTGCAGAGCCCTCTAGTGGGTTGTTGAAGTACTGCGTGGTCTGACTCCACAGCAGAGCGCAGCACACGCTCACTCCCAAAGGCTGTTTCTTCTCACTCGCAGTCCGCTCTGCCAACAGCCTGTCTACCCCCCACTAGCGCATTAGACACACTGCTGTCAAATAAAATCACTATCTGTGGCTGTTGACATTGTTTGGAATATGAGTTTGGAACAGGTAGTGGCTTTTTGATTGTGATCGAAGAGAACAATAGTATACAATAACACAACTCCCTGTCTGCCCTCCTGCTAACGGAATACACGCAATCATCCAATAGTTCTACAGCCTTGCCAATGTCAATTCAGACGACCGTTTCAGAACCAGTGAGAAATTAGAACCAATCATATAATCAAAAGTCCCCTTTCACCTGTTCCAATTTGGAAAAAAAGTGGAAGGGGTTTTGCTTTTGGACAGACTCAACATTACTCATGAGTCATGATGGTCTTTGTAGTTCTTCTCTGCAACCTGTTGAAAGGGTCTTACAACTCAGCCATCTGCTGCAGTGGAACTGTTTTGTTGTTGTGTTTCAACAAAGCATCTCTGCTGTGTCCTCAATAAGAACATAAATTAAACAACACTGCCCCCCCTCTGTCTCTCTCTCTCTCTCTCTCTCCTTCTTTCTTTCTCTCTTTCTTTCTTTCTTTCTTTCTTTCTTTCTTTCTTTTTTTCTTTCTTTCTTTCTTCTTTATATTCCAGATCCCTTTCTTTCATTCTTTTTTTTTTCTTTTTTTTCCTAAAGTTTTGAGAACACGCTGTTTGCCTTGAACAGATTCTGCAGAATCCCGGGCACTGATTTCAAACAGTTCTCATCGTCCCACACAGCTGGCTTTTATTGTCTACGTTAATGAATTTGTTTTGTAGGGGCTTTTGGGTTCCTTGGCAGTGGCAAGGCGAGGCAGGCGCGTGGGCAATGTGTGGGAGTCTCACCAACGTGTGTGTGTGTGTGTGTGTGTGTGTGTGTGTGTGTGTGTGTGTGTGTGTGTGTGTGTGTGTGTGTGTGTGTGTGTGTGTGTGTGTGTGTGTGTGTGTGTGTGTGTGTGTGTGTGTGTTTGCGCGCGCACGTGCTTGCGTGCATGCGTGTGTGAGGGGCATTTCTGGCGACAGAGTGCTGTGCTAAGAGAGTAGACATTTAGTGTCCATCATTGCATAGGGTGTGAGTGACCTTAGCCATGAGTTTGACATCTTACCCTCACATCTACAAGCAGTCTTGCCTTTTAGATTTCAGTTATTTGATTTATTGTTCTATCATTTTAATTGTGTGCCCTGCTTCAGATGGATATGTGTATGTGTACCACCATTCTCTGTTTTTGTTGAATGTGTCTGAATAATCCCATGAAGGATGCGTCTTAGTCTAGTAGCCAGAATGTAAATGTTGAGTACACGTTTTATGTTAGAAATGTTTAGTATGGGTCCCCAGCATGTATAAACTGCTGGATGCTAACTTGCATACGTATGTTGAGAAATTTTCATAATTGGCATAATATCTGATCATACCATTAACAACCTATAAGGAAAAAAATATATAAATTTCATCATGCTTTATGTAGCATGTGACATGTCAAACTAGGGGGTTTTCATGATGCTGAATCCATTCCAAGCAAATACACTCCTTAGGCTAAAACGGCCATAGCCGTAATCACAAATACCCATAACATCCTATATAAGGCAAAAAAGTCCAAATTTCATCATTCTTTAAGTAGCATGTGACATATGAAACTAGGGGGTTTTCATGATTCTGAATCCATTCCAAGCATTAGTTTTGCACAAAAAACACTCCTTGGGAGGAAAACGGCCTTACAAACGTGATGAGGTCAGCCCATTTGGTCAAGTCGATATGGCCTAATTTAGCCCAAGGAGTGTTTTTTGTGCAAAACTAATGCTTGGAATGGATTCAGAATCATGAAAACCCCCTAGTTTCATATGTCACATGCTACTTAAAGAATGATGAAATTTGGACTTTTTTGCCTTATATAGGATGTTAAGGGTATATATCACATATTATGCTAATAACTCAATTTCCCACAGGAGTTGAATTTCAAACTTTTAGTATATGTTATTAGACACCTTTAGAAACACATTGGTGAAGAAATATCTTGGTAACGATTTAGTTCCCAGATTGGTCAAATACCTGATAAAATTCCCTTACTATAACATAAACCTTTGGTGTACTCAACATGTCCGGGTTCACAATGGGGCTCTATGGGCTGGCAACTAGACTATCTTGTGAATGACTGGACATAAAAATAAAATGCTATGGTATGGTGTAATAATCACCGATCAATACAATGTGAGATTATGTACTCGTATCGCAGCTTTGTTTTTCCTCTCACTGTACAAATCACAGTATTATGATGGTTATCTCCATATTAGTTTCAGCGTGTTGCATTTTGTTTTCATCTCCGTGTTGTCCCGTTGATGATGTTGATAGAGTGAGGCCAGGCCACAGATCAGGCAGCTTTCAGCAGCAGGAGGTCTTCGGGCCAGGAAGCTATGAATAGACCATAGGGACTTATCTCACTGCTCTGTCATCAGTACTGTTCCACACCAACACACACACACACACACACACACACACACACACACACACACACACACACACACACACACACACACACACACACACACACACAGATACATAAAAGCATAACAAGCAGATACACTCACACATAACACATGCAGACACTAGTAATGCACAATACGCAGTACGCACTTGTACTCGCATGGAGTAGCGCACACATATTATGCATAGACACACACACATGGTCCCCACATTCTCTGCATGGTAACTGGTAACTTTCCCTCGTTTGAAGTGGCAGCAGCCTTTCAGTTGGAAGCCAATACTGTAATGCTGCTTTATGACTGCACAGCTGACCTAGGAGAAGCTGCATGCGTGCGTGCGTGCGTGCGTGCGTGCGTGCGTGCGTGCGTGCGTGCGTGCGTGCGTGCGTGCGTGCGTGCGTGCGTGCGTGCGTGCGTGCGTGCGTGCGTGCGTGCGTGCGTGCGTGCGTGCGTGCGTGACACGCCGATGACATGATTTCACGGGAGAATCTGAATGTCTGTTTCTCACCCATCGGCTACTGATCCGTACTGTACCAGTCTCTCTTCCTCTCTCTCTCTCTATTCTACATCTGAATGTTGAGAATGTTACAGTGGAAACTCTCTTCACTGGCATCACCGCCTGCCAGTAAACGCCACAATGATAGACTCGCAAAGTACTATGTCAAAAATGTCCAGACGAACTGGTAAAACAATAACACTTGAAAGCAAAGGGAGCAGTTAAGAAATTGCTTTTTTATCTAAAAGTTGGCATCTTTTTCTTTCTTTCTTTCTTTCTTTCTTTCTTTCTTTCTTTCTTTCTTTCTTCCTTTCTTCCGTTCAGTCAGACCATGTGCTTGTACCACAGTGTGAGAGGAAAATACCCTCTAGTGTAGGGGAAGTCCCACTCGGCTTTATCCTTCACCTCATCCTGGGATGATTACACGCATGGGAAACAGGGCTTTAGACTTCCTGACACACACACACACACACACACACACACACACACACACACACACACACACACACACACACACACACACACACACACAGAGTGGCGTGTGCCGGGGCCCAGGTTCAAGACATGGTATCAGGCGTCACAGGAACCTCTGAATCAGTGTTTGAGTAAACACACACGTGGAGAACCTCTCTCTCATCCAATTGCTCTATCCCTGCCTGTTCTTCTTCACCTCCCCATCCTCGCATTAGATCAATGAATGTCTTCATTAGTTTTACACTCGACAGCCTGTGGACAGCTCCATGATCACACCAGCCAACTGCTTCTTCTCAAGTTTGCAATCTATAGCCCTGTCACCATTGTGTCCCTATTTTGGACATTTCGAAAATGTTCAAGAAAAACAAAATCTAAAATGTGAGATCTACAAGATTACAATGCATCGCTACTATTATTATTTTTTAATTGGGCTTACGTGCTTATCCTCCCTCTCCAATTGCAATCGTCTCTTCTCTATTCATCATACAGTATCTCTCTTTCTCTCTCTCTCTCTCTCTCTCTCTCTCTCTCTCTCTCTGTGGACTGGCACAGCCCCTGGTTGGAAAAGCGCACATCTTTCCAGAGCCGTTCAATGGGCTGGCCAGCTCTCAGTGGATGGGGGGGGGGGGGGGGGAGTTCCTACACTGAGACAGATATAAGTTGACAGTCCGTAGATTATGATATTACTGTGATATTACCTCCTACAGTAGATGGCCGCTACGCTGCACTGTGTAGGGGAGGCGGCCCACGGTCTCACGCAAGCTTGACTAAACACAGCACTTAGATGGTGTCACAAGTGGCACAGATTCCCAGCCAAGACGAACCGCTCTTCGAGGAGTGGATTTATGGCAGGGACCAGCATATTGGTTGGTAGCCGCTTTGGTCTGTATGTGGGTTTGGACAGCTGTTTTAGGTATTAGTGGGGAGAAGGCCTCTTTACTGATGTCTGTGTTGTTTCATTTTTTTGTGCTCCCACATTGAAATGTAGTTTATCTTGCTTGGTTTTCAATTCAATTTAAAATCATTTTTTATTATATAGTCAAATCAAGTTTTCTCGAATCACATTACATATAGAGCAGCGACCCGACGTTTCATAGCAACTGTTTAGCAACAGTGGCAAAGGAAAACTCAGCTTTAATGTGAAGAAACCTCAAACAGAACCAGGCTCTGTGGTGGGCATCCATCTGCCTTGACCTGGTGGTGGGGAAGAGAGAGAGGTGCGAAGTTCAGTAGGTGGGGGGGGGGGGGGGGGGGGGGGGGGGATTAAGATTAAGAAGACAACAATACCAATAATAGCAACTATATCTATATATTGCAGTCCGCTGACATATTCATTGTTTTAACGTAATGTATTGTGGAGGCCGGCGAATAACTACTGTCAGAAGCTACAGTATAGTTAAGCTTCTGTCTGTACTCTTGAGACGGGAACATTGTATTAGCCAATGAACAGATAGGCGTATGACCTTTAGTTCTAAAGATTTGGAATGTATCCAACAGTTTGATATGTACAAATGAAGAGTTTTCTGCACCTCCAGTGTCTTTCTGAAATGTTGCTACACTTCACACGGTGGGAGCCTAGAAGCTCGCTGGCCTATCCTGCTCTCCTCTACAACAATATTCTGCTCTGGTCCACGTAGGAGTATTAGTTGGACGTCAAAAGCACAGAACACAGCTTATCTAAGCGGTGGTGTTGTTGACAAGCTTGGCTCAGTTAGCGACCCAGACCTGGATCCATGTTCTGTGTATGTTTTAAAGTAAACCGTGTCCAACATTTCTCCTCTCTGTGATGAGTGTTTCATATTGTCTCGTAGCTGTTGAGCTCTGAAAGCTGGACGCTGGTGTCTATTCTTTACATCTGAGCTGTCCAGGACAGTGAGGTGTCAGAAGAGCTCTTCTGGACATTCCTGGCCCATGGACAGAATTAAAGCCACAGAGAGAGAGAGAGGCAGAAGGGCTGGGAGAGGCTTACAGAGGCCCCAGAAAGAGAAGGAGAGAAGCCTAGTGAATGCAGTGGTAAGAGGGGACCCTCACAAAACACATGCAGTAATCTAAACTGCCTCCCCCTGGCCAGCCGGGGCACCTGATGGAGGGGAAAGGAACTGGTTGGAATAACGTGTTCCTTCCACGCGCTAAGTCCAACCAGGGAAACTCCCCCCTGTCAGGTGAAAAGGAGCAACTTGGACACTCAGGCATGAAGGAAGCATGAGTTCAAGTCCGTTGCTCTCCTCAGGTTGGCGGAGGGTGTGTAGAGCCCAGGATCACATTAGATAATTGACACAGGGGTGAAAAATGGGTTACAAAATCGTGGGATAAAAATTAAAACAGCAAAAAGAGGGGACAGCATGAGAGTGAATGGTGAAATGACAGATCGTGAGGTGAGAGAGACAGAACATAGGAGAGAAACAAGGGCCAAGCGGATGGAGAGAAGGACAAGACGTGATGGAGTGAGACAAGGAGACAGAGCCATGACTGTTCTGTGTTTGCTTTGGGTCCCGGTTCGATCTCTAGTGTTCAGTCTAAATGTGGGAGCCGAAGTCCCTCAGAGGTCAGCTCCAAACCATTCAACCTGCCTGTTGACCCAGGTCCCTTCTCAGCCAGCCACCCCCCTCCACACACACACACCCCCTTCCATTCCCACTCATTTGCCATTATTTTCATTCACCCACTTGCTGCCGAGAGCAATAACAAATACGGCTCCCTGCGCGTCCATCTCCCTTTCCATTCTGGCTGGCCTGACATCTGTTAAGTAAGCACCACTGCTTCAGCTTATCTTAAACATACATATTTTTATAGCCAGCGTTCATCTCGCTCCCCTTCTCTTGTTATGAAACCATATCTTTTTTTCTTGGTGCACACGGGGCTCACTGACCCCTCCTACGTGAATCAACTGCTAATTGACAGCCAGTCAAAACAACTCACCTTCCCAGAGCTGAGTGCCACAGAGCAGTTCAAACCCCCACCTGCCCCTCCCTTCTCAAAGCATAAACCCTGGCACATTCTTAAATTGGCCCCCTCGGAAACTCAATCTATTTGAGATCAGTAGCAGCTGAATTGCCCACCCGACCCCCCCCATCCTCAAATCGGTTTTGTCGAAATTGGCGTGAAAACTCCAGATAAAATCACGGAGGTTAGAATTCTATTAGAGCGGGGAAACAAACGCCGCCTTTGAGAAGAAGGCAGCGGGCCCCCGCCATGAACCCTGGGATCGGGTGTCGGCTCAGGTGAGGAGGAGACGGGTGCCCTCTCTCTCTCTCTCTCTCTCTTTCTCTCTCTCTCGGACTGCAGGGGAAATGGGGTCACAGACCCTGGGGACTAGTAAAAGCAGGGCACACCGGGCCAAGTAGTACAGACACACACATACCATCGAACTCTTTGGGACTGGTACTGAGGTTTTGTCTGAAAGAGAGGGAAAAGGTGAGAGTTTTTGGGCTCACACCTGTATAAGCAAGTTTCCACCTAGAATAACAGGTGATGAGGAGTATTATGTTCACCATCTGACTCAGATGGGGCACGGACGATTTCTGTGTTTGTGTGTGTGTCTGACTATCTAGGTTTAGGAGACAGCTTTTCATACATGTTATACTAAACTACCCAGATGAGTGCTGTAATTATTGTGGTCACTCATACTAGTTATAGGATGGGTACATGCAGAGGACAAATTTCACTTATGTGCAAATATACAGTGCGACCATATTAGTTGCGACTAGGCATGTAACGATTCACTATACGATTCGCATCACGATATGAGGTTCACGATTTTTCACGATATTAAAAAATATATATATTTTAAAGAAAAATTACAGTTTTTTTAATTTTATATAATTTATCTTCCCCCCTGAGATTTTTTATTTAACTACATTGCAAAAAAGTAGCATTACTTTTGACAGTGCAGAAACATAATTGCCTTCCTTGATGAGTATCAACGACCATCATCACCTGGGCACAGTCACAGACACACACACCTCCCCTCTACAGTGCTCTACTACTGAAAGTGACTGTCATTTCTCTCCAAAAGCACTTGAATATGAGCTCACATTTCACATCACACACTAGCCCCCCCCAAAAAAAGTATTCATTTTTAATTTCAATGAATCGATTCATATCGTCGGGATTAATATCGATATATATCGATATACGATATATCGTTACATGCCTAGTTGCGACCATATTAAATTTAGACATAAGATAATAATAATAATGTAACACTTGCAGGTAGGTATGCAGGTAGGCAGACATACATCGCTCACATCAGTGCAGTGTATTTTGCAGAACATTCAATCACACAGTAACATTAGACTGAACTCACTCACAGCTTAATATTTAGGTAATAGGCAATCTAACAGAATGAATGGCCATCGCTTTGTCACATGAGATGTGCTCAGTTTCATGTGCATCTTGTACTGTATGAACTAGTCAGATTTCTAACTATACTCACAACTCATATCTATGGATGTGTAAGCTCTCTGTGAGATGAGTGATGTTTTTGTCATTGCTTAAGGCCTGTGACTGTGGCCTTGTAACCTGATAGAGGCATGTGAAACCTAAATTAGTCCGAGCCAATGACTGACATGCTCGTATAGGTGCCATATAACCACTGGAGATATCTGGCTCAGAAACACCGCTCACATGCTTTAAGATACTCAAGAGGTGCGCTGGATTTTATACTTCACCTGTTTCAGTTTGCCTGCTCGAAGCTAATCCAGAGGCTCAGCTGGGCTCAGTTGTTCATGTCAAACGCAAATCATCAAGCACGCCACAAATTTTTCTGACTTTTGTGTAAAATGCCAAATATATGCCTAAGATACAGTATTTAAGGTGCAGTAGTTTGAAATGCAGATGGACCTAGGTAATGCCGAACAAAGTGGAAAAAACATTATGCAAACATTAGATACAGTATGCAGCGAGGTCGTCCACCCTGTTTAACCTTAGTCCCAAATCCCAGTTTAGTCCTCAACGTATTTCAAAGCTCTTGAATGAGCTTTTCATCCAACATGTCCTCTTGAACCCTGTTTGTCTGATATATTCAATGTGTTAGAAAATCTGAAGATCAGGTTCCTTTTCTTTTTCTTTTTTCGTAGTCTTACTAGGTTTTTCCTCTTCACAATTGGTCCACGTTCAGATTGAATCACCACCACTCCGTTCTGTAGCCTTGCCCTTGGGTGTCCCTCCCCCCCTCCCCCCCCTTACTGAGTTCCTCCCAGCCAACCTAGATCAGGGGACAGGAGGGTCTTGCATCATCCTCCTCTGAGGGGCCGACATGCAGCATTGGGAACCCTGGGAGCACATCCAGGGTTAAATTAAAGGACCATTATTATCTAATTTCAACTTCGTAAATAGACAAAGCGCCAGGATTCCTCCCGCCTTCATGGCGTTGTGAATGTGTGTGCGTATGCACAACGTTCACGTACGAATTCCCACAGTTTCGTGTGATTTCACGTGTATGCAAGCTGGCCTACGTGCACGCAAGTGTGTCTTTGTACCGCCATGTGTGTATGTGCATGCGTTTGCTCCCCAGGGTACAAGTTGATCGGAACCGCATCGCTCACAGTCCTCTGCAGGCCACCTGGGGCTCATCTCCCCCTTTTCTTCCCCCATGTTCTCCTGCTCCCAGCAGCCCCCCGTCTCTCCCTGGGTCGTGGTTGTTTTCCCTGCCGTTGCTGTTTCCCTGTGACCCCGTAACTAAAGCAGAGAACACAGACATGGCGGTGTAGTAACTAGAACACAGACATGGCGGTGTAGTGAAGAACACTGCATCGTAACTAAAGCAGAGAACACAGACATGGCGGTGTAGTGAAGAACACTGCATCGTAACTAAAGCAGAGAACACAGACATGGCGGTGTAGTGAAGAACACTGCATCGTAACTAAAGCAGAGAACACAGACATGGCGGTGTAGTGAAGAACACTGCATCGTAACTAAAGCAGAGAACACAGACATGGCGGTGTAGTGAAGAACACTGCATCGTAACTAAAGCAGAGAACACAGACATGGCGGTGTAGTGAAGAACACTGCATCGTAACTAAAGCAGAGAACACAGACATGGCGGTGTAGTGAAGAACACTGCATCGTAACTAAAGCAGAGAACACAGACATGGCGGTGTAGTGAAGAACACTGCATCGTAACTAAAGCAGAGAACACAGACATGGCGGTGTAGTGAAGAACACTGCATCGTAACTAAAGCAGAGAACACAGACATGGCGGTGTAGTGAAGAACACTGCGTTAGTTAATAATGGAAGCCATCTCTTCTCTTCCAGTTTGAAGAGCAGGCTTCAATGTCTGCTCTGGAGGAAAAGGAGAGCCACGCTGAAGACTATGCAGCTTGAAGGCTCTTCTATTGTCTTGTTGGTTGGAGGCACAAAGCCCAACTCTAATGACATTAAGTTGTACAGCTTGTGTGGATGAACTGTAGGGCCAGACTGAAACATGAGCATCAGCCAGCTGCATACTTCCATGCTGCCACGTTGTGTATCGGGATGTCATGTCTTGAGTCGTGGCATGTGTGTTTGCGACTGTGTTTGTGTTGATTTCTTGTGCCGTGCCGTGTGTGTGTGTGTGTGTGTGTGTGTGATTTCTTGTGCCGTGTGAGTGTGAGTGTGAGTGTGAGTGTGAGTGTGAGTGTGAGTGTGAGTGTGTGAGAGAGAGAGAGAGAGAGAGAGAGAAAAGAGAGAGAAAAGAGAGAGTGAGTGAGGGAGGGAGGGATAGTTGTGGTGCAGAGCCACTGTGCTTTACCCCCCAGACGTAAACATTGACTGAAGAGATGATGGGTCAGCGGTCTTGGCAAGTTGCTCATTTTCTGCACCATAGACTCCCACATAGATACTTATTTACAAGACACATAATAAACGCATAGACAAAAACACAGTTCCCCTCTTTCCTCTCACTGTCTGTTGCACACACCCTTCGCTCCTCACTCAGTCGCTCGCACACCCATGACCGCCAACATCAGCGCCATAGCCCACCTCACTCAGGGACCCTCGGCATGTATAAACACTGGAGCCTGAATATTAGATTAGAAAATTACCCCTGCACAAATCTCAAACCTAAATAGAGATGGTGATGGCTAATGAGAGCCAGTTGTTCTCTACTTCACTGCCTGGGAAAGGGAGGGGGGAGGCCGAGAGCAGGAGAGAGAGAGAGAGAGAGAGAGAGAATGCCTTATGATGATTCTGATTCTCTGCAGAGGCTGGGATCACAGAAATTAAAGTCTTTCTATCTCTCTAACCACCCCCCCCCCCCACACACACACACACACACACACACACACACACCACACACACACTTCATTTTGCTTGCTCCGACTCTTCCTCCATTGCTTTTGTCTATTTCTCCCTCCCCCACTCCGTTTCTCCATCTCACTCTATCTCACCATCACACCTCTATCCACATCTGGCCTTCATCTTCAGTTTAATCAATGTCACCAAACAATGTGAAATGTCAGGAATATGGTTTCTTCTGTATGGGAACATAAAGTACAGTACATATGGGGGTTGATGATAAAGGATTTTTGTATTTTTATAAAAGCCATCTATCCATTCATGGATACCATCTGTTTTGCCAAGTTCTGCTTGTTGACTCATGGTAACTTAATCATCAACGTTTTCATATTTTTACAGTTCCTGTTTTGTTTATCGTGTGATTGATATCTTGTTTATCAGTAACGATGGAAGCTTTTGGAGATAAAGTCGGTTCGGCAGCATCTGATCCCAGCCAAGAGATTATGCTGGACCAGCGAGATGTTCTGTGTATCATTTCTAAAGGCTTACATCATGATGCTCCGCTCACTTTCCCTTCTCTGTTTGTTTTCACTAACACAGCCGTGGCGTTAATCCATTGAGACCTGGAACGCATCCATGTCACGTTAGCGTTTAACCACATTAACCATTAACCCATTTTGGGGCGGGAACCCGTTTTGGTGTTTTAAACATTATGTTATAATTTAGCTATTGAAAAATAGCAGATCTACAAGCTCATAGCGCGCCACCGAGTGGCGCGCTATGAACTTGTAGGTCTGCTATTTTTGAAAAATCGTTAAAATGTGCCTCAAATCTTTCCGAAAATTTTCATGATTTAGAAAACGTTTTTTTTTAAATTTCGACGTCAGGCCTGAATGGGTTAATCTAGCAATTCTGACATTTTGTGAATGTCTTCCTGCAGTGAGTCGTACGTCTTGCCCTGTCCTGCAGTACTCCAACACCCGCTGTATCATTGTAGACATACAGAATAACCCTGCATGTCCTCATGTTCACCCCAAAACTAACCTTTTGGATTTGGTTGGTGGATCCCAGATCAGGGTTTTGGTTTGGACCGGCTGGATTTGCTGTGGAAGATTGAAGCTGTATAAGACCTCCAATGGTGGTGCAATGTCAGCCCTCTTAAATCGTTGTGGATTGCCAAAGATTAGGAGCAGGGTATGGATGGTTTGGCGAGCTTCTCACAGGGCCTGGTGTCATGCTGGGAAGGCCTGGAAGTTGAACGGAGTGTGTTGAGCACCACATTGCAGCCTGCTGCATGTCAGAGCTCTCAAAGTGTACCCCGTTAACACTGAGCAGATCTGCCATCTGCGCTGTTTTTGTGGCAAAATATTTGTAAGCAAACCGAGGCTGCATGCAGGGCCAAATACTGATGTCGGAGAGAACACATTTGAACGCCATTTAAGTTCTAAAAGGAAGGCCCTGGCTGTTTCATCTCCAGGAGCCAGCGTTTTGTTGTGCAGCATGCACTAACTTCCCAGATGGAGCGCAGTGACTCACGCTGCACAGGGACAGGCTTTATCTTTGTTTCTGTCCAAACCATGAATCCATGAGTCATGCAAATAACATTGTCCTGTTTTGTTAGGTGTGCCATTGGTTGGTTATTCTAGCCTATTATTTACCTTATTATTGGCCTTCAGTCATACTATTACAGTCTGACTTCTCAAAATCACGAATTCGTCCAAATCATCATTTCTTCCTATCATCTCCGCTCCTCTCCGTTGGGTGGGAGGTGTTTCCGACTGACCCACTGCTTTAGGAATGTCAACATATTTGAACTATTCCTGTCACCCGGATGTTTACTATCCCCCTGTCCATACAACGTAACATCAGGAGAACCAAAAAGCCCCCGACACGAAAGGGAAACTAGCTGGCTGTTATTTATCCCATCCTGTCCAGAGGAGACAACCATAGAGAGAGACAGAGAGGTTGTACAGAGGGGTCTGTAATAAATGACGAGGGAGAGATGACCAGGCACAGTGCTGCATATTCCCCCGCATGTTCTGTTGAGGAACATGCCGCTGTGCCCCGAAGCAGTCGAACCATCCGCCCACACTCTGTGCTCTGCGGTGGGAGCTCGTTAAAGAAAGCCCCCGCTCGCCTGTCCTGCGCTTTGGTGTGCGTCGTGTTTAAAGTACAGTTGACAGTGACTCCGAAGGGCTCGGCATCCATTTGTGAGCTCAGGGGTCGCGACCCTCCATTGGCGCTTTGTTGTGGTTCAGCCGAAGTGCATAGCAGGTTGCCTTTGTTATTGAAACAAAGTTCAATGTATTAAAACGACTGCCTTTGATGCCTTGTTGCTTTGAGACCCGCCGTTAAGGCTTACAAAGAGAAGTGACTTCATATTATAAATGTCTCTCTCCCCCCTCCCCTCGCCAGAAAATAACGGAATGAATTGTGGTCTTTATGGCATTTGGTTAAGTATTATTGTTATTATTTTTGATGAAAATGAGGTATTGCCTTATTCTTACATCATAGGTCTGCCTTTGGCTTTATGGTTCCACTGAACAATAGAGCAGCACAGCGTGAGCTTAACCTGTAAACTCTGATATAGTCAAGATACAGGAGTTTATTACCATCCAGACAATCTTCAGACTAAGTAGCTCCGCTGAGCAGGACCGGCAGAGAGATTTACTGTGTATGCTTCCATGCTGTTTAATTGGAAGTCTAGTTACAGGAACACAGAAGGATTCAGATGAACGTAGTAAGAATTTTAAACTGACCTGACCTCACTTGCCAGGCCTGTTTTGTAATTTGTATGATTTACAATGCTTGCGGTTTCCATTTTCTATGGTTTTGTCCCCCTATTTCATTCAAGCTCCTAATATTGGACAGTGGACACTGAAGTTAATTGTTCTGGATATTTTTAGTTCTTACTTTGATGATGTGGCTTGAGCGGGTGGACAGAGAGAGAGAGAGAGAGAGAGAGAGAGAGAGAGAGAGAGAGAGAGGAACATTTTGACCTACAGTAGGCCTACATAGAAGGAACAGAAGTTTAGTGAAAATGCTCACAGGCCACATGGTCTTATTGCTGTCGTCTGCTCCTTGTCATGACTCTGTTCACTCATCATTGTCTTCCTCAAGCCTATTAGCTCAGCATCCATGTACTTCTCTTAATGATGTAACCGCACTGACCTCTACCACTCAACACTGATGTCCCAGTTGTAATCCTCACCATTGCGTTGAACCTTTTCCGCAATTAGCGCTGTTGTCACTTCCTAATGATAACACCGGAGTGACCTTTACATGTAGCAGTGCCGTCCTGTGATGTCACCACTAGACCTATTCTCACTCAGTAGGGATGTGCGGTGGGATGTTCTAACCACTGCTTGAGCGCATGTGTGCGTGCACTCATACAATACATGTTCCATTAGGTCTAATTTGTTCCTCCTTTGTGTCCTTGAGCGATGCTTTGTGAGACTGTAGCATAAAACTAAAATAATGAATTGGCGTATGTTACTGTTATAGAAGTACACTTTTGGATTTGATGTCATCCAAGTGTTTATTTTTTTCCTAATACATCACGTCACTATAAGCTCAACCAAGCTACAACCCTTCAGTCTGAACTCTTGACTGCGTATATATATATCCATTTTGTACACTCCCCTCACATTCTACCCTTTTTGCCTACCATCCTAACACATCCGGATTTTCATATGTTTCCTGATCCCGGAACCTGAATTGTGACCTAATTGTGATTCAGCTGGAAACAATCAAGTTGAGAATGGGGTATTCAGATGTAGAAGTTATGTAGTCATATTCCACTGGCCAGCCAACACCGCAAACGGGTGGCATTTGGTTGATATGACATTTGCTTCCGCACATTATCCTAACTCCACGCCAAGCTGTTATGAGTTACACTGACAGAAATAGGGGTCAGAAGTCGTGCAGATGCGCTCTGATGTGATTGGCACTTCGGAGACTCGTGGTTTCACACTTTGGGGATTTTCCTCCATTTTCCAGAATGTTCTGCCTAGCGACTCTGAGGGATGACCTCATGATTGGCCAATGGGGATTGGGTTGTGTGTGTGTGTGTGTGTGTGTGTGTGTGTGTGTGTGTGTGTGTGTGTGTGTGTGTGTGTGTGTGTGTGTGTGTGTGTGTGTGTGTGTGTGTGTGTGTGTGTGTGTGTGTGTGTGTGTGTGTGTGTGTGTGTGTGTGTGTGTGTGTGTGTGTGTGTGTGTGTGTGACTGTGTGTGAGACTGTGTGTATCTGTGTGTGTGTGTGTGCACGTTTCGTGATCATGATCAAGTGTGTCCAGAGAGTGATTGCACTGGGATCTGGAAACAGCGCTTCAGTGCAGCCATTATATAATAATATAATAGAAAGTAATGGCTGGAAAGGGGACTTCATCTGGGACCAAGCATGTCCTGTAGCTCCGATGTATGTTTGTATTCCCAATTTATTGCCTTCTGTCTATGAATAAATTGGTTGAAAGCATAAACTATAGGATCACAAACACGTGCGTGCGTGCGTGCGTGCGTGCGTGCGTGCGTGCGTGCGTGCGTGACTACACCAAAATCTGCGTGCGTGCGTGACTACACCAAAATCTTTCTCTATGTGCTCAGAGACTTGCGTATGTGCACGTGCCCGCCTAGCTTTTTATATTGTCCCTTTTTCCTCTGTGCCCCCAATTGTGTTCCCCATTACCCCTCATTGCATTGTGTTCCTCATTACCCCTCATTGCATGGCCACTTGTAAGAACATCTATATATAGAACAAAAATGTGCTTAGGGGGTACTCTGTTAGTCATGGTTAAAGAGAAGATGGGGTATTTGCTGTAATTGTAAATGCATGTGAAGAGGGACAGAGAGTGACAGATAGAGACTCTGGCGGTCTCCCCTGGCTCTGTCTTTCCCAGCAGCTGCACGGCTTATTTGTCCCTTCCGACGAGGAGCCGTGCTCGAAGTGGATGTTTGCCTTTGCCGGATACCTTTTTTAAATACCTCCCTACCCTGATGCAAGTTTCACCCCCTTAACACAATACACATGGAGAAGGTCTAGGCCCTTTTCTACCTCCTTTCCCTTCCCTGTTGCTTGGAAAATCTTACATTTCTACAGAAAAAGAAGTGCACACATCCTGTGCTCATTAGGCCAGGGAGAGGAGAAGGATCTGGCACAGGGGCCGATCGTATGGAAGCCCTAAACATGGCCCGGCCCAGCAGAACTGAACAGAACAGAACAGGCAGGAAGGCAGGCATGCAGGGTTTTATATGTCTCTTGTTCGTAGCCTTTGATGACACTGTTTAGAATAGGAAATATCTAATAAGTCAAGCATTCTGTCTAATGTGCTGCCAGTCGCTTTAGTATTTGCCTGGAGGTCTTGAAACACTATCTCTGCCACAGCAATAATATACATTTAAAATTCTCAGGGAGTGAGAGAGAGTGATAGAGAGTGAGAGAGAAAAGGAGAGAGAGAGAGAGAGAGAGAGAGAGAGAGAGAGAGAGAGAGAGAGAGAGAGAGGCAGGCAGCTGAGAGTACATGTTATAATAGGAACCATGTGCAGGTTGGTCAGAGCAGACGAGGGTGGGATAGGATGGGACACACGGCTGGTCTGTTGAGAATTCTCGCTCGCTCGCTCTCCCGCTCTCTCTCTCTCACTGTTTTTTAGATTAATCATAATCCCATTTTCAAGCACAGCAGTAGCTAATTAAAAGGGACGTCCCGCCCATTAAACATGAGTGGTCACGGTGCTGTGAGAAGCATGGGGGTGGCCTGGCCACTATAATGGGCTAATTGTATTGGACATGGTAGCGGAGACACTGATGAATGGGCCCCGAGTCCCTCTCATGACACACCTGACAAACCTTTAACAGGAATGGGAGTGTTTTTAATTGACTGTCGCTGGACAGACAGGCCTGGGAAAGGTCTTCACATTGCACACTGACTGCATTGCTCTGCATCCATCCATCCATCCCTCCATACTCACACTCTAGTCTATACTCCTTCTTCTCTGTCTGTCCTCACTGAGTGTTGTAATGTTTTTACTGGGGAGGGGTACTGTACAGTATTGTTCTTTCTTCAATGTTTACAAAGATTAAAGCAGGCAAATTTTTGCCTCGGGACAAATGTTGAAAAGTACATGGAAATGTGTTCCCTACTTTTGCCGCTTCTGTTTATGCGTGTTTCCCTCACACGTGTCAGTTGTACATAAACACGGACAGTGATTTATCATTTACTAGGTAGCATTTCGTTTTATATGTTTGTCTTGTTTGCCTGTCCCGTGGGAGCCCATGAGAGTTCTTTCATGGTCCCGCTGAGGATGGCATGCCTTGGTAGCAGAGAAACGCTGCCTGTTTTGATTCTAAGCTTGAAACCCCGGCAACCTACTCGCATTGATTTATATCATCTGTCACTGAAAGCTTTTTATTGCCACAACGGCTGGAATTCTCCCGGCATCCGTTAACGTCGAAGCTCAGCATAAAATCCCGGCTGCTTCGTACACAATACCACAGTCACTGCACGAAACAATTCGATTTGCTGGGCTAAGGCCCCCTTTTAAAAAGACACATTCCAATATCGTAAGAAGTGCAAAATGATTTTAAAACCACAGAAAAAGCCCCGGAGCATGCCTTTAATGTCTCTAACTGTGGCTATGCAATGCTCTGCTGCTTTGGTCAATTTGTCCATGGTTTCAATCAAGCGAGTTATTTGGATTGTGTCCTCTTGTAAAAGAGAGTATCCAAACAAGAAACAAAAGTCACCAAAGAACCTCTCAGTCCTTTTATTTGACGCTGTGATCCCCTTTCTGTAATGCTAACAAAGCATAAAGCATCTTGGTTTGTTTTCAGATAAAGCAATAATTCGTTTTCATGTAAATTGGATTCTCATGTTCGTCCTATTTATCAGGCTGTTGCACATGTTTTGAGGTGTTTGTGCAGTTACTGAGGTTGCAGCTGCACTTGGGTGTGCGTGCATGCGCGTGTACTTGTGTCTGTGTGTGTGCATGCATACGTGTGTATGTGTATAAGACTGTGTTCCATGTTCCTGTGGCTGACAAAGGACTGTGTGCTCATGAATATGAAATGTGTGTTTTCTGCTGACTGGCTGATGAATTATGTCATTTTGACTGTTATACTTATAATACATGAATTCTACATGCATTTTGGGCCTTTCTGAACATGGCTTTCATTTTAAAGTCAAGTGAATATGTAATTATAAATATGCATTTTTATTTACATTTGGGCCTTTATGATCATGGCTTTAGTTTTAATGTCATACATGAATATCTAAACAATGTAATTGTTTGAATAATTTTACCGTCTGACTTCAGTGTGCTTCTCCGTGTTTCCTCTCTTGAAGGTGCGTCGCCAGGAGCATCAGCATCTCAGCGGCCGTGACTCTGCAGCGGGGGGTGTGGACCCCTCGTCCTCCCGCCACAGTGGCGCAGGAGGACGAGGGCAGGACAGCGGCTTTGGCAGCGACAGCGCCCGCATCCGCATCGTTCAGATTGAGCAGCAGAGTGGCGCCAGTCACCACCGCATCGCCAGGCCCTCTCGAAAGTCCACCATCACCAAGAACCTCAACTTCATCCCCTTCGATGTGTTCCTCACCGCCAGTAAGCTGTCTGTCATGGCCTACGCTTGCTCCAGCACTCCATCCAAGGCCCCAGGCTCCACAGACCCCCCCGTCACACCAGAGAAGAAGGAGACATCAGAGAAGGTAAATAATCAATATTCAATGTGAGACTTATTTTGTGAGACTTCTTTTTTATTATTCACAGGTTTTGTTATTTTGGTAAATTGTACATTTGTCTGTATGTAATATTTCCTTGATTCGACTAAAGATAGGTGCAACAGCTTAAATGGCTATAGTATACATGCATTATATTTCTGGCCCCATAATATGCATTATGTTGGATTATGAATACAACTTGGGCTATGGTAATCTTAATAGAAAACATTTAATTGATCTAAACCACAGTGTTGCTGTTTTAATACAGATAATAATAGCCGATTTACTGTAATGTAATGTAGTTTACCCTGCCTGTTTCTAAAGCAAGTGCCATGAGAGATACTGTAGAAGTGTTTGACTTTAAGATCATTAGCCCTCAGCTGCCATTTAAAGCCTGCAGCATACTCCAAACAAAGTCAAACGTTCATCATTGGCAGGTCAATAAGAACAAAATGATGTCATTGCGGAGAAAGCGAACAAACACTTGCCGAAGTTCGTTTTGGCAATTTCAAGATTTTCCAAATAGCTGAACATCATTGCAGAGACACCAATACAGACATTGTGTGGGATTGGTCAGACACTCAATGCGCTTGTGATTTATATTGTTTTATCTCCGTGCCATAGACAGTTTTGAAGAATGTTTGTTACGCCGGGGCTCCACCGGGCGCGTCAGTGTTGCGTCTCCGTCACCGTCAGGGAATGTTCCCTTTTAAATCAATGAAGGGTGGCTCCACTGCCTGCATTGTGTTGCGTTCGGTGACTGCTTTAAAATTGCCTCGGTTCGTTTTTTGACGGTTTGTTTCTTTTCCAGTGGAGCCCCACCGTCAGAGGAGGTTACTTTTAAATGCCTTTTTTATTTATAAAGTGGTAGATACGTACAGTACCAGGACTAACGTTTTAATGCCAGGAGCATCTTGATCAGCGTCTCTGATCAGAGACTACAAACATGGTGATGGCAATTAATTCATTAATGGAAAGAGATATTACACAGGTTGTCCACTGTGTCTGTCACCAGAAATCTTGGTGAATCTCTTGGCTAAACCAGGACATCAAAGCACATCAGAGGTAGCCTGGTAAACCATCCTGGTCGCGTGAATTCACATTATCATGTGTCTTCGGCAGATTGGTCTGCGTGTGTGGAGCTGTGGGAGTTTTGCAGAAACCAAAAAGTGCACAGGAGAGCCAATTACTGTCTGTCAATCACAGATCCCTGAGTGCAGACACTGATTGGCTCTTCCACTATTTGGTTTCTGCAAAAACGCCCACACCCCGGTCACAGAACGCGACTGGGGTGGTTTACCAGGCTACATCAGAGGTTGATGCATGCAAACAGTGGAGTACTGAGCGAAGCTACAGGCAGCAAGTATAAAACATTTTCACCCTCAGAGAACTTAATTAAACAAATTAAAAAAGAAAGTTCTACTTTCTCATAGGAGGGCTGTTGACAGTTCAGAAACACACCACCACATCACAATGGGGAATCCAAGCTAATAGACACTGCAGGCTATAATAATAGCCATTGTTCTTGCATTAATATTACAAATACTAATAATAATAATTCAAATCTTGTTTGAAATGACCAAACCTGCCTACCTACTGTATGATGTCACTGGTAGGCACCTTTCTGAACTGTCCACAGCCCTACTCTGAGACACACAGTGGGTATATAGAAATGGTGCCATCTTATAATGAACATTAGTGAGTATGTAAGTATGTAAGTATGAAGATAGGTTGAAAATGGGTGAGGTGGTCCTTTATGATCTCCATTAAAATGTGTCCTCCCTGCTAGAGTTTTAACCGGCAAAGTTGAAAGTGTCTCCCTTTATCTTCTCTAGTTGGGGAAGAGTTCCCTGAACCAACCCGACGTCCTGACAGAGCCCCCCCCAACAGCGCGGGCCTCCCCAACACCAGACGCGGCGCCTTTAGCCCAGAGCTCCCTGGCGGCCCTGACTGCCGAGGACCTCCTCAACAGCAATACCACCTCCCTGCAGACGCAGCCGGCGTCCCCCCTGCTACGAGGCAGCCTGCTCTCCCTGGACGGCCTGCCTGTGCCCAGCCGTTGCTCGGCACGCCAGGCCCTGGGCGTGACCGTCGTGAGGCAGCCGGGCAGGAGGGGCGCCGGCGACCTGCTGCTGGAGCCCCTCCTGTACCTGCAGGTGACGCAGCCCTCGGCCCTGCTCAGCTGCCACCACCGCAAGCAGAGGATGGAGCTGTCCGTGTTCGACGTGGTGCTGAAGGGAGTTGCCTCCGACTACAAGTGCCTTGGTGAGGGTTAAGGCCTATTCTTTACTCTAGTTTTAGGTGGTGAGGTGACCACCGAAAAGGTGGTATGAATAGGCCTTTAGAGAGAGGGGGATTAGATATGTTGTGTGGTGCGGTGATGTCCCTGGTAATTCCATTTTTTAAGAGATCTGGGGGAAAAAGGTCTTACTCCATTTTCTCGATCCCCCCCCCCCCTCCCCTTCCCCTCCTCCAGATCTAGGGAAGACTCTGCCAGAGTCTCTGGACTACAACGTGTTCTGGCTGCAGACGGTAGCAGGGGAGACTGACAGCAAGACAGGCATCCCCCCTCCTCTCCTCTGTCTGCAGATCAAAGACTTCCTCAACGGACCAGGTGGGACTCATCCGCGCATACACACTCTCTCTCTGTCACACACGCATAAAAAGGAATCCAGACACACGTGCACACGCACTGTATATACACACACTGCACAGTGTGGGGCACTCACATGAACGTGTACTTGCACAGTAAGATTTGCTGTTTTAGAGCATCCGTTTCACCTTTAATCTATGTCAGAGGAAATATCTACTGCTGAGAAGCAGCAAGTTAAGTACACATTCCGGGTGCATTCAAACACACACACACACACACACACACACACACACACACACACACACACACACACACACGCACATGCACACACACAGTCACACACATCAAGCCAACACAAAGCATACATTTCTGCTGTGTGTGCAGATGATGAGCAGAGCGAGTGCGATCCACAGTAGGATTGCACTCATATCCCTCACTCTGCGTAGGAGGCCACAAGCTCCTGTGGATCTGTGTGTGTGTGCGTGCGTGTGTGCGTGTTTCCGGAAGACATTTGCCTTTCACAGGGACCACTGTGGGTATTTTTAGAATGATATGAAATCCATATGAAGTCCATACATCAGATAGGGCTGTTGACCTTAGGGTGCGGTAGGTTGATGAGCTGCGCACAGCGGCATGCAGTGGGCGCAGTGTGGGCGTTGTGAGTGTATCAGCGTGCGTAACCTCTTCTTCAGAAGCCCTGGGAGTGTTCTGTGTGTAGGCGCAGGGCGTCCTTCACAGGTCACAGGGCAGCTTCCTGAGCCCAGCAGGATGCATGTTGAACATACGCACACAAACCATTGACTCACACAGTAATACATGCACTCTCTTGCTCACTCTCTGGTATGCCCTCCCGCGCTCTCTCTCTCTCTCTCTCTCTCTCTCTCTCTCTCTCTCTCTCACGCACACATTTACTGTACAAACACTCACGCACGCACACAGAGCTGCAGGCCGGTCCGTAGGTGTTTTTGATGATCACAGAGGGACTGAGTTGTAACCATGGCGCCCACGCGCATCACTTCCTGCTGTCAGTGGGAGAGAAAGACCCTGGGCTCCTCTGTCCACCTGGAATCACATAGTATTACAATACGCCACTGTGTCTACCACTGGACTCACGCAGTCAATCTACCCTCTGCTCACGCCAAAGGACACTTTCATTTTACTACAAGGGGTTTCATTAAAACCACACATTACTCTTGCGTCCCTATTTTGGACAATTTTTCTGTACAAGCTCATGAATGGTGATGAATTTTAACTATTTTGTTTATATTAAATGTAAATAAACTATAACTACTGACGCAATTTGTTAGTTGTTATAGTCATTTGTTATCAAGTGGGCTCATTCGGCATAATGAAGAAAGCACAATACAGTAAGGCATCCACCACTGGACTCATGCAAATACATCACTACACTATAGTATAGTACAGTATGTCCATCGACCCCCAGTCACATGATGAGGAAAACTGGAGAGAATTGTTTCGTCCCCAGCATTAAACCCCAGCATTTCTGTTCTTGGGGGAACATTCACCAAAAATAGCTGATCTACTTGTAGAAGTTACTTGGTGTACTGTAGGCTGAAAAAGAACGCACCAAATACAGTTTATCTCTGGTTCTACTAAGTATAGACTACAGGGTGACATTGATAAATTCCAAATAGTAGTATTCTAGAGTATTCTGAGGCACCTCTGGTCTTCCGTCAAGGCACCCACTTTGGAGCAGCGGTGGCCTAAGGGTTAGAGGAGCGCCCTTGTTGCCGAAAGGTTGCCGGTTCGATTCCCCAGACGGTCAGGA
Organism: Electrona antarctica; assembly: GCF_951216825.1. Classification (NCBI taxonomy): domain Eukaryota; kingdom Metazoa; phylum Chordata; class Actinopteri; order Myctophiformes; family Myctophidae; genus Electrona; species Electrona antarctica. Next base: position 21,401,005 of record NC_136811.1, read on the forward strand.
AGTGCCCTTGAGCAAGGCACTGAACCCCCAACTGCTCCCCCCTGGAGTGTGTTTCTATGTGCAGGGCGTTGCTGAAAATGAGCACTTGTGCTCAGCTACTACCCTGGGTAAATAAAGGATATATATAAAAAAAAAAAAAAAGAAGAGAAGCCCTGCCCAAAAGCAGTGTTTCTCAAACCAGGGTTGACGGGGTTCCATGCAGAGGGTCCCCAGCAATTGTGACAGATTGTGAGCTTTTAGACCATTTTTTCATATTAAAAAATAATAATATTTTTGAATGTTTTTTAACAACGCAGATCTTTTATGGGGGTTCCGTGGCCAAACGCACATTAATTTGGCGGTCCTTAACATGAAAAAGTGCGAGAACAGTTTATTATACTTGTACTTTATATATATATGGGTTTATTTAATACATTTTTTTTTAAATAATTATCAACGTCTTACTTATCCTATAGTGTCATATGGAATAGGTTCTGCATAGTCTCAGAGTAACGTGAGATCACGACGTTCTAGCATGTCACTTCCATTGATCCTGAACAGTTGAGTTATTATCTGCAAAGATAATTTCTGTAGTTAGTTCCGCGTGATTATGCAGCGCAGTTGTGCCGCAGACATCGTCCAATCACAGGCAGCTGTTTACCTTGACCTAAGTTATCCTTATCTCCGTAACATGACTTCAATCATAATCACACACACACACACACACACACACACACACACACACACACACACACACACACACACACACACACACACACACACACACGAGAGACAGGATCCAGGCTCGGTGTGCGGTTGCCCTGCAGGTTGAACTCTGCTGGAAACATCGAGAATTGACCACACATGCTACTGGTCCTCTTGACCTGCGAACGCACACACACATGCACGCCTGCGCACACACACACACACACACACACACACACACACACACACGTGTGTGTGCGAGCGAGCGTGGTAGGAACTGAAGGAAGACATGCTCAGTTGTCTGTGCTGTTGGGCTGAATGAGTCCTGGTGGGGATCATCATCATCCTGTCAAGAGGATTGAAGGAGCGAGTGAAGGAAGGAAGGAAGGAAGGAAGGAAGGAAGGAAGGAAGGAAGGAAGTAGGGCAGGTGAAGAGGAGAGACCTGGAGGGATAGAAGAGAGCAGCAGCAGCAGCAGCAGCTCTGTGTGGGGAGTTCACTTCACTTTCTCAGTGCCATGTGGGCTTCATTAGACTGAGTACAGTTTAGAGAGTCAGTAATGATGTGTGAGGGAACAGACGAAACACACCGCAAAGGTCTGAAGACTTTTAACTACAGGCGCTCTCTCTCTGTGTGTGTATGTGTATGTGTATGTGTATGTGTATGTGTGTGTGTGTGTGTGTGTGTGTGTGTGTGTGTGTGCGTGTGCGTGTGCGTGAGTGTGCGAGAGAGAGTGTGAGTGAGAGTGTGAGTGTGTGAGTCCGTTCCAAATAGACAATGGTTTGATTTTATTTTATTTGACTCAATTCAATTTGATTTCATTTGATTCTTCAGGCTGGATCTGTTTTGAATATGACAGGAGATATGAGCCAACAGGGGGTGGGGGGGGGGGGGGGGGGGGGGCAGAGCAAGGGAGGGAGGGAGGGAGGGAGGGATGGATGGAAGAACAAGAGAGGATGAGAAGGAGGGGAACCAACATAGACAAGAACCACTGTTTATTTATCTGTCCCTGTAGCTTCCACAGATGTTTCTTATGTGTGTGTCTTTGTCTGTCACTGCGCGCACACTCGTGTGTGTGTGTGTGTGTGTGTGTGTGTGTGTGTGTGTGTGCGTGTGCGTGTGCGTGTGCGTGCGTGTGCGTGTTGGTGTGTGTAGACCGGAGGCCGTGCTTTGATTTGACTCCGTTTCACATTCGATCTGTTTCAACGAGCGCAAACAGAGACCAGACGGCTGCAAGGCCGCATCCCTCTCCTCTCCTCTCCTCTCCTCTCCTCTCCTCTCCTCTCCTCTCCTCTCCTCTCCTCTCCTCTCCTCTCCTATGTTCTCCTTTCCTCGGTTCCCATCTCCACTACTGCTGCTCTCATCTCCCTTGTTTTCCACTCCTCTCCTCTGTTCTCTTCTCTTCTACTCTACTCTCCACTCCTCTCCTCTCCTCCTCTCCTCTCCTCTGTTCTCTTCTACTCTCCTCGTTGTGTGTTTACAGCAATGTGCTTGCAATTTCAGCAGCATTTACTCTACGCACTCCATGAGACCAATCAAACGCCTGCCTTTTCCAAGGATGCAGAGTGGAGAACAGCTCGTAACATGTGTATACTGTAAACTGGATGAGGTTTCAGACCTGACCCTCACTCAACACCGCTCATCACACTCACATCCAAACAGCCTCCATGCACTCACATACGCATGAAGGCTCATGGCAGGGGTTTGTGTTTCTGAGGATCCAGGAGGGTTCAAGGCTTGACCAATTGAACATGCATGCACGCACACACACACACACACACACACACACACACACACACACACACACAGACACACACACACCCCCTCTCATCATCTCCGACCGGGTTCCAGTCCACCGGAGGGTCAATGAGCAAGTCCATGCAGAGGAGTAAAGCGCTACCACTTGGGGAGGAGGGCCGGCAGCCTCTCCTTCACAGAGAAGCAGCAGGTGATAGATTAGCTAGAACAAATTGGAACCATTACTCTGCAGGGTCCCTGGATCCCGTCAAGCTATGGGAGTGCAGAAATGTTGTCAGTTATTGTATACAAGCCTGCACCCCTCCGAACCGTCCATAACCACTCTAATTTGATTCAGATGGCATCTGAGGCCTGTGTCACTGGCCTTACCTGGTGCATGGATACCCCCAAGGGAAATGTAAGTTGAAACATAGACATGCGCACACACAGTAAAATCCTGTGTGTTCATTTAACTCTTGAGAGTGTAGAAATTGACCCAAATGGACCCTCACAGGCATGACATCTACTGACTAGTGTCAGTGTGTGTGTGTGTGTGTGTGTGTGTGTGTGTGTGTGTGTGTGTGTGTGTGTGTGTGTGTGTGTGTGTGTGTGTGTGTGTGTGTGTGTGTGTGTGTGTGTGTGTGTGTGTGTGTGTGTGTGTGTGTGTGTGTAATTAATTGGACACAGTGCCACCTGTGTCTGACATGGGCGGTCTGCTGTCAAAGAGTCAAGCATGAGAATCGTCTGCAGATATCAAAAGGGGGAGGGAAAGAAAACAGCCCTAGCAGCGCGCCGCGCACACACACCGCTCGGTTCAAAGCCGGGGCGGCGTCACGCGTGACCTCGCCAAAGAAAAGGCAAAGTAACCTGGGTAACTAGCATATTTGATCCCCTCCTCCTGTCCTCCTCCTCTCCGATGAGGTGTGTGTGTGTGTGTGTGTGTGTGTGTGTGTGTGTGTGTGTGTGTGTGTGTGTGCGTGTGCGTGCGCGCGTGCGCATGTGTGCGTGCGCGTGTGGGCGCATGTGTGTGTGCGCGTGTCAGACCTTGATCTCCCACTCTCCGCAGTGCTAATAGAGGCTGACACATGAGAAGGGCCAGTGTGCGATCCCCCCCACCCCGATCCCCCCCAGCCTGTTCACATTAAGGCCCACACTTGAAAGGTATGTGCGCGCCAACAGAACCACCCCACCTTCGAGCCGGCCGCTCTCGTCCTGCCTGCCCTAGTCCTGACATCTTGACTGTCCCCGCATTGAAACAGACGTCCATTCTGCCACTGAGCACCAAGGTGTTCCCAATAAAAACACTGCGTGCGTGCGTGCGTGCGTGCGTGCTTGTGTACGGGCGTGTGTGTGTTTCTGTGCGTGTACGGGCGTGTGTGTGTTTCTGTGCGTGTACGGGCGTGTGTGTGTTTCTGTGCATGTACGGGCGTGTGTGTGTTTCTGTGCGTGTACGGGCGTGTGTGTGTTTCTGTGCGTGTCCCCCCACAGCATAATACTGAGTATTAAAGCTACTATCCGGAACTCACTTTGATGGAGTGGTTGGAGGCGGTCTCCCTACTGTTCCACTGGGACATTAGACCCTGGTGTCGGGTAGGGCACCTTACTGGTTGTCAAATGTCAAGTAGTACTGCCTTAAACTCATCAGCACCATATCTCCCCAGGCCAAGCAGTGTTTTTAGTTCAACGCTAGAAAGGTGATCTCATGTGGGAGACTAGGGTTCCGATCCCAGGTAGGACATAAAAGTTCAGCATTAAATTAACTCAGTATTTTGCTGTGCCGTGCATTTCTACGGAGCACATGTGAACGCCATTAAAGTACTGCTTCGTACACTGTGCACATGACATAAGTGCCATAACCTTTAAAAATCATTTTTAAAACTTTAGATTTAATTTCATTATTTTTGGCATGTATGCTTCATTTACCATCCTCGGTGGTAATTTCCCATGCGGGTCCTTTTGATTTCATTTGTACACTCTCAAGAGTTCAATACAGATATTTTTACAGTGCAGGCATTTCCCCCTCACACCCTTTTACACCTACAGCTTAGCGGGCTCATTCTGAAAGCAGCACGTTAACCAATTTAGGCCTGACGTCGAAATTTAAAAAAAATGTTTTCTAAATCATGCCAATTTTCTGAAAGATTTTTAGGCACATTTTAACGATTTTTCAAAAATAGCAGACCTACAAGTTCATAGCGCGCCACTCGGTGGCGCGCTATGAGCTTGTAGATCTGCTATTTTTCAATAGCTAAATTATAACATAATGTATGTAACCACCAAAAGGGGTTCCCGCTCAAAATGGGTTAAATATGATGGCCGAGAAATAGCGGTACTTCCTCCAGGTAATCCTAGTAGTTGAGATTTAGAGTGTTAAAGAGGTGAGGTGGTGTGCACGAGTCAAACAACTCTTTATCGTTGTATCGAGTTCTATCTGGATCCATCAAAATAAGGATTTGCAGCTTAGGCCATAGTACTTATAAGCCCGTCATGGCTTGTAAATAGCTGATGTGTGGGTTTTTATTTTTTTTGTTGTGAGGTTTTAGTTTCATCTCTCTATATCTCCTTGGCCTGGATAGTGAAACCACATGGAACATTACTGTACTGGCCATCTTTGTCTCGCACGCACGCACGCGCACACGCACACACACACACACACACACACACACACACACACACACACACACACACACACACACACTCACACAACACGCTAGCTCCAGAGAAAGAGCCGAGCTGAGAAAAACGACACGGATGTATAGTCAACATGTGGCCATATAACGCTGCTCTGTTATTTTATTAGAGTTCTGCAAAAGATTCATCTTTTGACGCAGTTCCACGGCTGTAAAAAAGCACTGATCTGCTCCACCGGTTTGTTGGATGGAACCGGGGGGGAGCGTGCAGATGTGGCCCCAGGAGCAAGGAGGGCGAGTTGGGGACGGGAAGACCGCTGTGGCCCTTTCTCCTCTCCAGAGGCCTCCGTGGAGAGTTCTCTCAGAGTTCACACTACTTCAGATCCAGATACACTTTATCCTATCTGTCATTCTGGTGTCAATAGAGACACCATGAAAACTTCCCCTCGAAGGATTTTCTTTTCAGTCCCTCAAGGAATGCCGAGATTAGAGGTGTTAAGTGTTTCAATCACTTGAACTCCAGTATGTAATAGGTCACAGTTCATCCAGTTGTGGGCGTTGTGCGGTTATAGTGAACTAATGAATTGGCTCTAGGCTACACTTAAACTCTGTTTGCAATTTGTCACAATTTGCATCAGTGAAACAGTTTTGGGCACGCGACCAATGCACATAGAAATGTTATGATTTTTCACACTGGGAATGTACAGTTGGTTAGTGGGCGAAATTGGGGAGGTCAGTAAAACGGCATACCAGTGTAGTGACTTAAGTTCTATTCGCCATAAAACAAAGTGTTGCGTTCACCACCCAGAGAGGCAACCCCCTGATTGTATTCAGCTGTGTTCTTACAGATAGAGACGACACACTGAACCAGCCACAGACATTTGGCGGCTTTACTAGCAATCAAAATAATAGAAGCACCCATAAAAATACCTCAAATTATTGATCCAATGTCCAAGTTGGGTTTGTTAGTCCTAAAGTAGGTTAGCTACTTTGAACTTGGCATGCTATTATTGGCATGTCATTATAAGCGAACATTTTCAGAAAAGTACAGACGTTTTCAAATTGTTCTTTTTAGTTTTTTACAGGCTCACAAAGTGGCGCGATGCAATGCGCTCTGATCTTCCGCTACTCATTGTACAACAAAGTATATACAGTATAGGGCTTAAGTGGTAAGACATGGGAGGACAGTTACCTGGTGTCACTGAGCTGTATCGGTAGCAGTGCTGCCAGGTGGGATTCTGACAGGTTAAGCAGGTAATAAACCCCCTGCAGACAGACTGGAGCAGGCCAGGGAGGAGGGGCAGCATGGGAGTACGGCCCATAATCAGGACCAGGTCCCTTCGCTGTGAGATCCGGGCAGGGAAGACCCCGGCCACGGCCGTGGTGCTGGTCCCGCTCTACGCAGATCAGGAACAGCTTTACCTGATTAAGGCGGAGGGAGTGTGGGGAGCGATTGGGGAGTCGAGCGAAGGGAGGAAAAGGTGGCGTAATAATGACAGTGCTGAGCAAAGCGGTGGCACCCGGGCTTTATATGTCACCAACACTGGATAATATCTCCTGTTGACAAGACAACTGGAAATGATAGCATATTCCACATCCTTCCTCGAGCACTCGTACAGTATACTTACTGTAGTAGATCATTTGTCCATGCCTCTCACCAGTGGTAGAAAGTACTTGTGAGGTACTTTCACTTTACTGGAGTATGTCCACATTTCAATACTTACTTAATTCTACTCCTCTACATCTCAGAGGCAATATTTTACTTTTTACTCCACTATAATTATTTGAAAACTCGAGCTTTGTAGATGTTCATTATTATAACAAAACATACATTTACCACTTCAGACCTATTTAAACTTTTGCTATTTGAAGATAGCCCATCTACAAACTCACAGCAGGTTGTAGATCTGGTATTTTAATCTACAGCTTCCGGATCAGAGGACAAACGAAAAAAATATGATCACATTTAGTATAGTATCATTTGTCTCTGCTTTCTGTTCCCAGCTATATTCAACTGCCAATAACTAAAGAACGGAACATCACGGTAACACAATTTTGTTTCCCGATGAAAAGTAGAGACTCTCTTCTTTCTTTTTAGATATTTGGTGTTTACATAGTCATAGAAGAAAATATTCTGTGGGTCTTGAAAGATTAGTAAACACCCTGGCAAGAACTGGAGACTGTTCTAGAGAAATTCCGGGCAGTTGATATACATCTTAGACATATGATACTATATTTTGAATACTTTTGTGCTTTTACTCAAGTACATTTTCATTACCAGACTTTTACTTGTAACAGAGTCTTTCTGGATTGCAGTATTGATACTTTTTTCCACCACTGCCACTCACTTCCACTCAGTTGAAATACAAAGCCTTTTCAAGGCTGGCTGTGTGCGTGTCTGTGGGCGCTATTGAGGGAAAGTGTGTGTGAAAGGTGCTCATGCATGTGTGCCTGCCTGCATCTCTTGGCAGCGTTCCCGTCCATGTTATCCAGCGCTCATACAGTACCTGTGAAGGAGACAGGCTGCTTAAAGCCCCACTGAACACTGACGCCTTGAAGAGACCATGAAAAACAGCTGCACTTGTTTTCGGGGGCTTTCAGCAGCTTCCTGCTCCAATCGTCATGACCAAGTGGAAAAATAGGATAATGGAAGTGGTGTAAAACGGCATTGAGTTAATTCATCTGTCTGTGTAAATTCCAGTCAAGTGTTTGAAGGCCAGAATTGAGAGGCAGGATATAGAGACAGAGATAGGGAGAGATGAGAGATTTCAGGGTTTATATGGTTGGCATGGAGAAAAGATTATATTCAGCTACTCCGCACTGTCACGTTAGAATGTTACATTGAGACGGACATAAATTGTGTGTGTGTGTGTGTGTGTGTGTGTGTGTGTGTGTGTGTGTGTGTGTGTGTGTGCGTGTGCGTGTGCGTGTGCGTGTCAGAAGACACAAAGTGATATCAGTGAAAACAGACCCAGCTGTGATTTAACAGGTCTTTGCATGCAAAGCTCAGTGATTAGATGGAGAGAGAGAAGAGTTCAAATAGTGGCTTATGAGACGTGGTACAATGCAGCATCTCATGGATTAGATAACGGTTGAGTGGAGCGCTGGAAGCCATCTTCGGTCCGCCTAGAAGGGGTGCACCATGTTTATACAGGCTATCAGTAGTACAGTATGTCTCCATGACGGTATAGGCCCCAGGCTGACAGTTAATTTATTCAGTTTGGGTCCTGCTTTGAAATAGTTTAAGAGCCCCTGGTTTCACCCTGACAAGGGCTAAATAGTCTGTCAGCACTATATGGCCAATCATAAAAATGGATAATAGATTGCTGTCCCATTCATGAATGGAAGGTATGCAAGACTCGGAACATGCATACACACACACACACACACACTCACACACACACATGCATCCATACTCATAGAGTTCTAGAGAAGGCCAGGAATAGCTAATAAGCTATAAGTTAAGTGTACATCTTAATGTGCTACAGTATATTACCCCACAGTGAGGTAATATTGTTCTGGAGCTGTAAAATCATGTTTTTATCACCTGCCAAAATACTTTTCCTCTCCCTTTCCTGTCCTATATTCTCCTTAACTCTCCACTTCATAAACAAAAGTAATTGTATGCATAGGAGATACTCCCATCCTTTGTGGAGACCTGGACTATAAAACATATTACTAGCTTGTTAATAATTCTTTTCCACCTTTCTCCACAAAAAAATAAAAAATAAAATGTATATCACGTTAAAGAACATAATATGTTAAATACACTCAAAACCCCCAAAAGCAGCCCTATACTACTATTTATGAGGTAACATATTTTTCTGTAGCATCACTTTATTCAGAGGATTCGTTCTCAGGAAGCCCGCTGAGTGTAGGCTGACTGAGCCATTGGCTGGGAGCTGCCTCTCCTTATTCATACTGACACCGCTAACTCTTTCTGGATGGAAATACCTTGCATCGCCAGCGACCTTTATTATCCATTATCAGTGATACATGATGATAAGTTAACACTGGCTGCTGATTTAATATTATTTGGTAATACTTGCACGGTGGATATATGTGGGGCGACACATCAGGGGAGTTACGTTAACTTGTCATAAAGCTTCTCTGTCAACACCATTATGAGCACAGAATTGTAACATCGTTTCATTCTCTCTCTCTGTCTCTCTCTCTCTCTCTACCCCTCCCCCTTCCCATTTTCTTCAATCCCTCCCTTCCTCCTTCGCTCCGTGTCCTTGCCTCCACAGCTGAACTGAATGTTGAGCTATCACGTCCCCTCAAGATCAACCCCACGCTGGCCAAGCTGGAGCAGGCTAAGTCCTACCTGAGGAAAGTCCTACCAGAACACATGCACGACTCCTCCAGTAAATCAGCCTCTGCCTGCTCCTCCCCTCACTCCTCTCCCGCCAAGGTGCCCCCCGCCTCCGGAGCACCTCCCAGCAGGACCTCCCCCTCACACCCTGCGTCAGCCCGGCACCAGGCCTCAGTCCTGGACCACGCCAGCAGCAGCCTCAGGGCGTTGGCCCAGTCCTTCCACAAGATGTCCCTCCGCACTGAGCAGTTGATGGTCGTCATGGAGACGGAGGCTCATCCCATGAGGCCCAGTGTGGCGGTGTCAGTGTCGGCCATGACGGGCAGTCTGAACATGAAGCTTGGCCCCAGGATGGAAGGTGAATGTTAAACACCATGGCTTTTATTTGTTCCTAAAGTACAATGTTATTATGGCATATGTGAAAATATAGCGGTTATTGTAGAATTTCCTTTGATGCTTGAACCATAGTGCAGTAGTCTGCCGCCTTCGCTGTGCCCTATTCAGACTCGCAGTACTAATTTATCCTCCTCAAGACCTTTTTGAGGAGGATGTGTGTCAAGTGTGTCAGAGACAGTTTTTTTTACTCTCAAGTTTGAATAGAAACACAAAACCTATAGTTGTCATTGTCTTAACCAACAAGAAAAGCCGTCCACTTACAGCTAACGTCAATGTGGTATCACCTGAGAAGTCACCCTAGTCCCATAATGTGACCTGGTAAGCCCTCGTTTGTTTTCTGAACTCCACCAGGAAACCATATATCCCTGTTGTCTAGCCCTCTGAGGCATAACTCAGGTCGCATGGCCTCCTAGGCTTAAGTCAGCCTGAAACATCTTTCTGTGGTTAGAACCACTACAAAGCCTCTGCGTCTGAGGAAATGACCCATGTTGCATCACTGTCATTCACCCAGGACCTAGCTCACCACGCAACCCAGCAGGAATGGCCACAGCCCTGTAGGAAATACTATAGAATTACAGTTGTGCCCTAGCTCAGAGAGAAATGTATGGTAGAGAACACTTCATATTTGTGACATATAGTACGCATCTCTACACCGTGCATTTTGGAGTTCCAGTTTGTATGCACTTGGATAAAAGTTTATTAGCAACAAGAATGTAATGTTTGAAAATGTTGGCTTATCAGTTTTGTTGCTGTTCCAACTATGTGGTTGTGTTGCATTTGCAGTTTGCTGGTCTCAGTGAATTATTTTACTCCTAAACTCTAAAGGTCCTTTAAGTAATATTTTTTATAAAGCAAAATGTTTTTTTAAAAGCTCTGTATTACGATATAATAGTGCTATACAGTGCAAAGAAATTACACTTATACCCCCTTTAAATGATTATTTTTTTAAATAATTGATAATATTCAATATTGACAAAACACACATTGGACAAAATCTAGGTTTTGTTTCATTTCAAACAAAGTTCACAGATACATTGGTTTGCCAGTTTTCAAAGGTCTCACCTTGCTCACAGAGACTACACTGCTCTGGTTTGAACTGGATTATGCAGAACTGCATTTTGGCCAACAGGCTGACATATAGAATTATAGAGAGGTCAAAATGTATTATGACTCTAATTTACCTTTTTCCCCCTAGACTACACTAATGTTCCCTCTCTTTTGGTCTCTGTCTCTGATGCACTTCGTCTCCTACCACGCTCGCACGCACACACACACACACACACACACACACACACACACACACACACACACACACACACACACAGTGTTAGATGAATGTGCTATTTCTTTGTTTCTAAAGAATTTGTCAAGGTTACGTATGTTGATAGTGAAAGAAGTTGCCAGCATAAAAAAGCCAGCTAACATCAGTTCTAATATCACGTCTAATATTGCTGCTTTGCATGCACGTTAGCTAAGCTCTCCTCAGCCAAAAACAAGGAGAGCTGTCCCTAAACTGTAAAGTGAGAAGTTCTGCTTGGTCTTGGGGCTGCTGTGGATGCGTGCGTGCGTGTGTGTGTGTGTGTGTGTGTGTGTGTGTGTGTGTGTGTGTGTGTGTGTGTGTGTGTGTGTGTGTGTGTGTGTGTGTGTGTGTGTGTGTGTGTGTGTGTGTGTGTGTGTGTGTGTGTGTGTGTGTGTGTGTGTGTGTGTGTGTGTGTGTGTGTGTGTGTGTGTGTGCGTGTGTGTGCGCGCGCGTGTGTGTGCGTGTGCGTGAGACTTGTGTGAGACTTGTGTGTGCGTGCGCATGTGTGTCTGAGTGCACATGTGAGAGATGTTGATGTTGATATCGGGAACAAAGCCCAGCCCTTCATCGACAGCTGCTGTTACTGTATTGTTGCCCTGCTCATTCCATATCCAGTGGTTGTTAGGTTTGTCTCTCTTTGGAACGTATTGATAGATTTGACCGTGCACGGAGAGGGACAGTTAAGAGGCAAGGGGATTAGAGCCCAACCAATTCCAGACCACCAATCACTGATGTTTTGACCAATATTTTATCCTTCTATGAATGCACAATGCCACAACATTGCTGTGCGTTTCTGTGTGTGTAGTACGTACTGTATCTTGAGAACTGCCCGACCGATCGACTTCGAAGTGGGGTTGGATCAGCACTCAGATGGGATTACTATATCTGTATGGGCATACAAGGGACACAGGCAGAAAGACAGACGTCTCCATAATGGATATAAAAGGGACACAGACAGACGGTTGTAATGGTTATTGCATAACCTGGGGGGCATGTATTCACAACAGGAATCTTTCCCAACTTGCATCGTTCCCGAGTAGGCTGGTGCCCAATGTGCAAGCAAATACATGAATAACTAGAAGAAGTGATCCTCGGTGCCCAGGTCTCCACCAGGATTGATATTTGGATAAAATCTGAAGGACTAATATAAAAATCTGTTACACATAAATGGGCTTCTTTTTTTTTTTTTTACAATATTTATTTTATTTGGAAAGAGCAGTACAAAAACATCATTTATATGCATACATAGGACACAAGTGCAGTTTCCAGGATTTTTTTTTTTTCACCCCTCTTCCCTCCCTCCCCCCTCCAAGTGACTCCATCTCCAGTGTCTCTGTGTCCTTGCTTTCTTCAGGACTACATATGGCGTCAGGTCAACACTTGACAGGGGCAAAGGGCAATATTGCTTCAGAGTGTACATTTCAGAAGGCGAAAAAGAAGAAAGAGCGGGCAGACAAAAAGAGTAAGACAGACAAAAGAAAAAGACAAAAAAAACAATCAAGAAACGAAAGTATTTACAACATTGCTGAGGGGGACAAAAACAAAACAACTTTGGATTTCGACCATGAGAGGAGGAAGGGTGTCTTAAACATTTTCTACAACGATCATAAAGCAGGCTATTAGGGCCAGTGAGATCACACAAAGTCAGCTCTCAGAGGGGCAATGTGTACTATCCAGTTGTTCCAAATTTGGTAGAAATTTATGTTAATTTTTCCATTTTGAAAATGTCCAGGACTATTCCGTGCCAATCGTCCATTGTGGGTGTGATTGGGGTTAGCCATCTTCTCGTTATTGACTTTTTGCTGGCTGCCAAGAGCACCTGCAGTAGCTTTGTGTATCTCGACTGGTTAAGACATTCAATGTGGCCCAGGTACAAGGTTGTGAAGTTAAAAGGAATTGGAGTATTAAATACTGAACACAGTGATTTGTGAATATTGTTCCAAAACACCCTCATAAATGGGCTTCTTGATGGCGCTTGAATAGGCAGAATTGAAAAATTCAGGCCAGACGTTTTTCCTTTCCACTATAGGGAATGTGCATACAAAGTTTGATGCAGATCGGTGCAGCTATATGTAAATATAAAATGCAACTCTGCCTGTTATAGTGCCAGCATCAGGCTGATTTGAAAAATGTGAAGTGGCATTTCTTCCTCAGTCTAGTGGGAATATGCGTGCACAGTTTCACCACAGTCGGACACTGCGTTGATGATTTGCTGCATTTTGTACAAAACGGGCCACTCCTGAAAACTTTGGAAGCCAATCTTAGCCAATCAGGATGGAATATTAGAAATTAAACAAACCCATCTTGATCACATGCCTATAGAGATCATGTGTACCGATTTGCGTGAAATTTGGATAACAGCTGAATGAGTAATATAAACAAATGTGTTTTACATTATGTGGGCCTCCTGGTGGCGCTATAAAGAGCAGATGTGAAAGGTTTGTCCTTGACCTCTAGGGAGTGTTGCATACAAGGTTTTACACAGATCGGTGCAGTTATACTGTAGGTAAAAACACGAATCAGCCAGAGTTGAAACTTTTCGGTAACACTTGCTATGCATCCCATGTTTATAACGCATTATGAACACACTTAAAGACTGTATACCAATTTGTGTGTTGGTGTTGTTGACATGACATGCAACATGAACCTACAGTATATACTGTACTGGCCAGGCTCTATGGGGGATGACATGCAACATGTACCTATATACTGTACTGGCCAGGCTCTATGGGGGATGACATGCAACATGCACCTATATACTGTACTGGTCAGGCTCTATGGGGGATGACATGCAACATGCAGCTATATACTGTACTGGCCAGGCTCTATGGGGGATGACATGCAACATGCACCTACAGTATATACTGTACTGGCCAGGCTCTATGGGGGATGACATGCAACATGCACCTATATACTGTACTGGTCAGGCTCTATGTTGGATGACATGCAACATGCACCATACTGTACTGGTCAGGCTCTATGGGGGATGACATGCAACATGCAGCTATATACTGTACTGGCCAGGCTCTATGTTGGATGACATGCAACATGCACCATACTGTACTGGTCAGGCTCTATGGGGGATGACATGCAACATGCAGCTATATACTGTACTGGCCAGGCTCTATGTTGGATGACATGCAACATGCACCATACTGTACTGGTCAGGCTCTATGGGGGATGACATGCAACATGCAGCTATATACTGTACTGGTCAGGCTCTATGGGGGATGACATGCAACATGAACCTACTGTATATACTGTACTGGCCAGACTATAGGATGACATGCAACATGCAGCAGCTCTGACAAGCAGCATGTTAACCATCCACCCTGAAGCAGCATGTTAACCATCCACCCTGAAGCAGCATGTTAACCATCCACCCTGAAGCAGCATGTTAACCATCCACCCTGACCCCACAGCAACACAGAGGGATGGCATGTACTGCTCAGCTACAGAGCAGACTTAGTGCTCAGAGAGGGAATAGAGCAGACTTAGTGCTCAGAGAGGGAATGGGACAGACTTAGTGCTCAGAGAGGGAATAGAGCAGACTTAGTGCTCAGAGAGGGAATAGAGCAGACTTAGTGCTCAGAGAGGGAACAGAGCAGACTTAGTGCTCAGAGAGGGAACAGAGCAGACTTAGTGCTCAGAGAGGGAATAGAGCAGACTTAGTGCTCAGAGAGGGAATAGAGCAGACTTAGTGCTCAGAGAGGGAATAGAGCAGACTTAGTGCTCAGAGAGGGAATGGGACAGACTTAGTGCTCAGAGAGGGAATAGAGCAGACTTAGTGCTCAGAGAGGGAATAGAGCAGACTTAGTGCTCAGAGAGGGAACAGAGCAGACTTAGTGCTCAGAGAGGGAATGGAGCAGACTTAGTGCTCAGAGAGGGAATAGAGCAGACTTAGTGCTCAGAGAGGGAATGGGACAGACTTAGTGCTCAGAGAGGGAACAGAGCAGACTTAGTGCTCAGAGAGGGAATAGAGCAGACTTAGTGCTCAGAGAGGGAATAGAGCAGACTTAGTGCTCAGAGAGGGAATAGAGCAGACTTAGTGCTCAGAGAGGGAATAGAGCAGACTTAGTGCTCAGAGAGGGAACGGAGCAGACTTAGTGCTCAGAGAGGGAACAGAGCAGACTTAGTGCTCAGAGAGGGAATGGAGCAGACTTAGTGCTCAGAGAGGGAATAGAGAAGACTTAGTGCTCAGAGAGGGAATGGGACAGACTTAGTGCTCAGAGAGGGAACAGAGCAGACTTAGTGCTCAGAGAGGGAATAGAGCAGACTTAGTGCTCAGAGAGGGAATAGAGCAGACTTAGTGCTCAGAGAGGGAATAGAGCAGACTTAGTGCTCAGAGAGGGAATAGAGCAGACTTAGTGCTCAGAGAGGGAATAGAGCAGACTTAGTGCTCAGAGAGGGAATAGAGCAGACTTAGTGCTCAGAGAGGGAATAGAGCAGACTTACTGCTCAGAGAGGGAATGGGACAGACTTAGTGCTCAGAGAGGGAACAGAGCAGACTTAGTGCTCAGAGAGGGAATAGAGCAGACTTAGTGCTCAGAGAGGGAATAGAGCAGACTTAGTGCTCAGAGAGGGAATAGAGCAGACTTAGTGCTCAGAGAGGGAACAGAGCAGATTTAGTGCTCAGAGAGGGAATAGAGCAGACTTAGTGCTCAGAGAGGGAATAGAGCAGACTTAGTGCTCAGAGAGGGAATGGGACATAACTGGATCTGGCCTCCTTAAGTGCCTGCATCTGTTTTACAGATGTTGTTATATAGGGTTACTTCAGATAAAATGATTGTCGAAATTTTTAATTAAAACCTCAAACAATTTGCACTTTGTTTACTCGAATCTGCATAACTGCACGGTGAGACAATACTCAGCGCGGCTGCCCCGCACTGATTTTCACCAGCTTTGCAGCTTTCATCTAGGATTGATGTGTTGACTCTGATAAACACAGTTGGAAACGGCGGGGCATGCGACGCAATGGAAAAAACAAAAACAAATACGAGTTTAGAGACTATTGTGCTCATATGAAAGCTAATCCCCTCAGTCTGCCGCCCAGCAACCACAACCCCCCCTTTCACTTTAGGATGACTATTTTTAGCCGTGCATTGCACATTGTACACCTTTTGAATATAGTGATCCTTCACAGAGAGTCCTTCCTTCCTTTTTGTTTACACTAAACACAGAAAACTTAGATTACAGCTCAGTGAATGCATTTTTACATGGATATTGTTTTCCCTGTGACTGCCAGAAAATTGAATCGGAGCCTCCGCTGTACTGAGGACATTACAACATGCTCGAACCCAAATAAAGATGTTGGGATCAGCAGCGTTGGTGTTTATAGAGTTCCACAATCTGACCCGGAGCTCTTTGAACCACCGATCATTGTTACTGCAACAAAGAACACAACAATGACAACAACGTTGAACCAGTACTTCTGAACATAATTTGTACTGAACATCATTTGTACTGAACATCATTTGTACTGAACATCATTTGTACTGATTTCAGTCATTTGGATTCCATAGAGACCAACCTGTCTTACGCTTGGCTTTCTCTAAAGCAAGTACAGTACTTACTTCATCTATACATACTGTACTGTACGTAGGCTACTAGCTGACAAAGTGCATGTCGTTATTGCACCTTGTGAGCTTATACTGTAGATTGGCTATTTTCGGTGTGCAGCACGGCACGCAACTGAGTAAGCATACAGTTGGGTGCCACCGATATTGTCCCTTATCATTTGACCCATTTAGGCCTGACCTCAAAATTTTAAAAAATCCTTCTAAATCCTCCAGTTTTCTGAAATAAATATTTTCACGATTTTTCAAAAATAGCAGACCTACAAGCTCGTAGCGCGCCACTCGGTGGCGCGCTATGAGCTTGTAGATCTGCTATTTTTCAATAGCTAAATTATAACAATGTTTAAAACACCAAAAGGGGTTCCCGCCCAAAATGGGTTAACTGTCCTTTTGCGCAGATCACTCAAACCTCAGCAAAAAGTAAAGGACAATATCGATGGCCTCCAACTGTAACCCATAACTCATGTAGGCAAGCCCTACTACAGTAATAATATATACACTTATAGATACATTATCTATTATTATTTATCTATTATTTTAAGATGAAAGAGTATTTGAATTGGTCAAACTAATAATGTTAAGAATCACTTCCATAAACCCTGAGGGTCTCAGATATTTCCTGCGATTTCCTCAACTGGTTGGCTGTACGTAGAACAGCACGAACATACAGTATATTGTTTACCAATATCGGGACATGGCCTTGTTTTAATCCTTGAATCTCTTTCTCTCACTTGATCGAGGCACTACACATTGTAACTGTTGTAAAGTTAATGGTAAAAGGGAATATCCGCACTCTCTTGTATTAAGTTTGAGTATATGTTTATTTCATGAAATCACATGCAGCAGCAGTCCACCTAGAGAAACTAACGTGTTTCGGCACGCAGGCCTTCCTCAGCGTTTCAAACATTAGCAAAGTTAATGGTGTCATCATTTGCAGCAGCACTATACAGTATTTGATTAATGGGTTCATTCAGCTGCCTTTGCTTAGATAATTTTGTATACATTTTGAAATACATTGAAGGGTTATAATACATAACAGTATATTGGGGCGCATTCATGGAAAGCATCTTGATCGACAAGTGTAAATTATAAGTTCATAGCCGGAATAGAACACGTATTCCCATGGAAAGTATGCAAAGTTCACACAACGCAGAATGTCCTCCTGAAACATTATTTTTATTGGGACAAATGTGTCTCTCTGTCAACAGAATAGCATGTTTATCTCACCACTGCTGTTTTCACTGGCTGTGGATACGTTTATTACCCTTATAGATCTTTATCACAAACAAACGCATGCACGCTCACACACACACACACACACACACACACACACACACACACACACACACACACACACACACACACACACACACACACACACACACACACACACACACACACCTCTTTTCCCAGCAGAGTACTCTAAATAGTGTTTCCAGATTTGTTGCCAGCAAAAGGAGACAAACTGTCTCCAATTACGCAGACAGATGGACGGTGACATTAGACGAATCCACCAGTTGAGTTTAGCCTCCACTGCTCTGCCTCCATCACTCACCACCCCGGCCCCCGGTCCATACACTGCTCCATACCTCAGAAAACGGATACCTTGGAATTTTATGATGATAAAGGTTGGGATTCCTGTCCTGTAAGGTTGAGCGTTCGGCCCGCCTCGATAAGTCAGATGGAACGACCCCCTGGGGAGAGACCAGTACATGAGAGATGTGAGACAGAAGAATGTAGTACTACTGCTGCTGCTGCTGCTGTATTGTTGTTGTTATAGCTCTGCTGGTCCTCACTGTCAGCCCCAGATTAATGGACCTCAGGATGATGCCACTGGGCCGAGAGAGATAGAGGGAGAGAGAGAGAGATGGAGAGGGAGAGAGAGACAGAGGGAGAGAGAGAGACAGAGGGAGAGAGACGGAGGGAGAGAGAGCGAGAGGAGGTGAAGTGAAGTGAAGGGTGACAAAACAAAACAAAGGGAGTTGTGAAAGAAGGGAAACCAGGGAGGAGGTTCATGATAAAGAAGGACAGCGGGATGGAGAATGGAGGGAAGAAAATGAAGGGGAAGGGAGTGAGAGAGGCGGGAGGGGAAGGGCAGATAAAACAGGAGTTCTGAAATGAGGAAGAGAAATGGGGAAGTGGACCAAGAAAAAGACATGTGGATTAATACCGAAATATAGATAAAATGAACAGAGAGGAGAGGAAATGGAGGGGAAACAGATGAACTGTAAAAGTTGGTAACGGAATGAAAGAAACAGACAATGATGGACCAGTAGAAAGAGAGAAAAAGAGAGAGAGAGAGAGAGCGGGGAGAGGCAGCGTAGGAGAGAATGAACGGGTTGAACAGAGAGGCCGCAAAGCGGAAAAAACAGACGGAGACAGAGGGACCCTCAGTTGGAACAGTAATGCCTGATTTATACTTACTGGGTTGTGTGCCCAATGCCATGCTGTGCACCGAAAATAAGCGATCTACGAGCTCGCAACGCGTCACAAGCTTGTAGATCTGCTATTTCCGGTGCGTGACGAGGGTGACGTGATGCGCAATCAAGTATAAAAAAAGACTCCAGAGACGTCTCATCTACCATGTTTCACGGCATCCCCTCCACCTCCACCTCCCTCATCAGCATGCATCCATGTTGCAGAGGGGTGAAGACCCTGTCATCCGACCTTCATCCAAGGACCCTCCGGGGGTCTGTACCTGGTCATGGCACCCCCCTCCCTCCCCACCCCTCTGCCAGGGGACAAGATGGAGAGAGAGGGGATTAGGTTGACAGTGAGGTGTGTTACCGGATCCTGTGTTAATGAAAAGCAAGTGGAAGACCCTGCATTCCACCCTCCGTCCCCGCTCACCCACTCCCCAAGGTAGAGGGGCATTTATAGTTCAATGAAAGAGAGAGAGAGAGAGAGAGAACAGATGTCTTAAGGTCCATGAAACAAGACCCTCCCTAATCTCTCAGTCAGGCTGTAGGACCTGCCCACGGAGCACCCCTGAGCTCACAGAAACACACATACCGGTATACACAATGTGAGTGCACCAAGTTTGACCGTTACTTTCACTCGAGCATGCACTATACAACTACACAGTACACACACACACACACACACACACACACACACACACACACACACACACACACACACACACACAGTTCTCTCCAATCCTATAGCCCCCTGCAGACTCCGGCTCTATCACAGTGATTTACTCAAATAGACTCGTAAAGGAAAACTTCTGTCTGTGGAACAAAGCAAAAGCTACCCATTAATTATTTTTAAGTCACCCTTTTTTCATGTGTTATTTTGTTTCCCTGGACCGATACGTGAGTTATGACCGTGTCAGTTTGTTTACTCTGCAGAAAGAGAGCCACTCTCCCCCATTAATCATATTAATTTGTTTCAATAGTCTGTGGGGAGGCCGAACGCAACATGGAGAGATTTATATTTGGAAGCATACCCTGCTGTGATTTGGCAAGCGAACCCGGCTATAACATTGTTTTCACGGCTTTAATAAAATAATTATGTCAGAGGTGAAAATTGAGGGGGGAAATAAATACATATATACAGGTGTGTGTGTGTGTGTGTGTGTGTGTGTGTGTGTGTGTGTGTTATAAGTATGTGTATTTATTTATTTACTATTTTTACTACGGTTTGTGAGGCTAGCCCCTCCTATGCCCAGCTTTCCGGGTTTGGTGATAGTCCATAATTAAATTATGTATGATGATAAGAGCGCCCCTCACTTCACACGGGTGTGATTTTATTATAAACACATGTACAGGGCACAGTGGTAAAGTGAGTGCTGTCGCCTCACAAATAGAAGGTGCTGGGTTTGATTCCCACTGGGGGGGGTGTGTTTGCATGTTCTCCCCATGTCCCCTAGGGTAGGTACCCTCATAAAAAAACATGCAGTAATCCTGGTCTCTAAAACTACCTCCCCCTGGCCGGGGAAATTCCCCCCTGTCAGGTGAAAAGAAGCAGCTTGGACTCCTCATGCATAGAAGGAAGCATGAGGTCAGTCCGCTGCCCCCCCAGGTTGGCAGATTAAGTGTAGCGCCCAGGATTACATTAGATAATTGACACTGGGTGAAAAAAAGTATATAAAACTAGATTAAGTGCCCCTCGGGGCACAGGTCTCCACCAGGGCAGGTCAGGTTGTGGCCTCCTGGTGGCTCTATAATAGGCCAATGTGAAAAGGGTGCCATTTCTTCTCACGCCTTGGATGACAATTGGATGATTTGAGGCATTTAGTTCCAAAAATGTGTTTTGCAAAAATCCACCTGTTGGTGGCACTATAACAGGCCAATGTGAAAAGAGTGGGCTATATTCCTTAGCCTAGTAGGAAAGTCTGTGAAAGATTTCACGTAAATTGCACGCTGCGTTCATGATTTGAGGCATTTTGTTCCAAAAATGTGTTTTGCAAAATTCCACCTGTTGGTGGCGTTATAACAGGCCAATGTGAAAAGGGTGGGATATATTCCTCAGCTTAGTATGAAAGTCTGTGAAAGATTTCACGTAAATTGCACGCTGCGTTCATTTGCTTTTTGTTCAAAATGGGCCAATCTTGCAAACTTTGAAAGCCAATGTTAGCCAATTAGGATGGAATATGAAATATCGGACAGATCTGGCTTGAACACATGACTATAGAGATAGTGTGTAACGATTTGCGGGATTATTGGACAGAATCTGGAGGAGTAATGTAAAAAAAAATGTTTTTCCAAAGTCGGCCTCCTGGCGGCGCTATAACAGGTCGTTCTGGAAAGTTTGGGGGAGAGGTTCATCATTGGGAGTGTCAAAATTTGGTATCGACCGGATTAACGGTGCCGGAGATTATCTGTACACGTACTACACGGACTCACGGACGGGCACACGGACGGAGTGCAAAACATACTCTCTCCCCATGCCTTCGGCCTGGTGGAGACAAAGATTATAATAATAAACATGTACCTATCCTACAAGGTAATCAAACTATTGTACCTGTCCATGAAGGTAATGTTTTCTATGTTGCTTCAGTACAGACTGAGATGTATGCAGCAGTAAGTCATATACAGTAGATTAGAAATACAGTAGGTGTAAGAGGAGAGATGTGGGATTGCAGTGGTGTAGATCTGTACCTATAGAGACGACTGTGAAAGATGAGAGGCCGTTCTACCTTTAGCTTTGCTGGTCTCACATTTGTCTTTTCTCTCTGTCCTTCAGTGGATTCGATTTCGAAACAATAGCCTTTGTCTCCTGAAATCTGCAGAGGCGGATTTAGACAAAATGTGTCACAACAATCGTCCTCTCCCCTTCTTACATGCATTCTATACAGTATGTACTGACTGTATCACTGTTGTTCAGTCTCGAAATAACACCAAAAAACAGCGCAAAGATTTGTATTAAACAGACGTTATGAGATGAGCTCTTGAGCGGTGCCATCATTTGCTGATGTGGTGCAACTGTCACTTGCTCCATGTGCAACCCATTAGCCCTATCAGTTATTTTTAACTGCCTCGCATGACGCATTGCTCCCTGTGCTCCCGTCATGTTCCGCAGTCGCTGTCCCGATCCCTAGCCACTTTCCTCTAGCGTCCTATAGTGGTCTTGTGGTAAATGAACTGTGTATTACTGTGGTAAGTGACAGTATATTACTTCTATTACTCTCACCAGCCCAGACAGCCCTCAGGGGCCGTCGCTAGTTAGGTAATGACTCCTTTAGGTTTCTCCTAATTGATAACAGTGAGTCCCCGAGCATAAATCAGCCAGGCAGTGGTCAGATAACGGCTGCCAGGGAGAAACCGACACGGTAAATCAACGCTCCCTATCCTATCTAATCCTACCCCAGCGTTAGCCAGAGATGTATTTCACTTCACCATGATTTCATCCCCACCCCCCTTCAGAAAGAGAGTCGCCGGGTGTCCCAGGGTCATATTATGTCAGATGGTGCGTGTGGTTGTGTGCCTGCGTGTGTGCTGTGTGTGCATGCATGCACATGTGCGTGTACTGACATGTGTACATGTCAGTACACGCGTGCGTGTGTGTGCACGTGCATGTGTGTGTGTGTGTGTGTGTGTGTGTGTGTGTGTGTGTGTGTGTGTGCGTGCGCGCGCTTCCATGCACACTGCAGGCTAGTATGAGTGAGGCTGAGGCTCGCCACTGGATAGCAGAAGCATTAGTTCAGAATGGTGTGTGGCAACTAGCCAGACACATATCTTTGTACTGTGCCACTGACACGGTCCTATCATAGTAGTCTGATGTTCTTCCTGCTGTGCCACCCACACACCTAACACCCTGGATTACACGCTAAACCCCCCTTACTGCTCACATAGAAGGTCATTCTTTGGTTCCTTAGTTACATGGTTGTGTGTGTCCGTTCTATACAGTGTGTGA
>NC_136811.1:21429001-21446501 GCF_951216825.1 Electrona antarctica
TGCTTTCATCTGTGAAAGCTTGTGTTTCTCTGTCTGTAGTGAAGGTACAGATTGGGGTTCATAGAGTGTTTTTACAGAGGGTCAGTGACTGCCACAGCCTTGTCTGACCGGAACTGAACTCCCACGAAGAGAGGCCATGATGGATGGGTATTAGAGAGTAGAGAGCAGCTGAACTGAGAGCGCTTCAATCTGGTCATTTATGGAACCAGCAGGCCACTGCAGTATTAGACCTTGCAGACCATGGTGTGCAACTGGGACCACAGCACATCTCTCTCTCTCAGGGACACATACTCAGGGGAGGACAGCGAGTCTGTTCTGCTTGTCTGTAAGTTGACTGAGCCGGGGCTGGCTGTGGTTCCCTTAATTTTCAGAGAGACAATCCCTGCCTCCATACCATTGTGTCCTTCTCTGGCACAGATATGGTGCGGCTTTCATTATGCTTTCATTCTGGGAACCAAAAAAGAAAAAAAATCACTAGTACCCTTGACATGCGGGGACCCACCAGAAATTGTAGGCCTGCAACCCATTTAGCTTCTCAATCCGCAATTTTTTAAAAGCGCTGAAAGTAGAGGAAAAAACAGGTTCATATATACAATAATTGTTACAGAGGGTGTATTGTTCCAGAATCACCCTCACCTGTTTTCAGGGAGCATTCCTGGTTTCTAAACATTGGATGAGCACATGTTTTGGAAGGCCAGTGATGCGACTGATGTGTTTGTATTTTGCGCTGCCTTGATGTTTGGAAGCCAGATTGTGTTAGTTTAGTTCAAAACACAGCGGGATAGCGTGCGGCACACTGGATTTGGGAGCGATGATGTATTACCGAACAATATGTTTTTGTCGAAATTCCGATCCATTAATCCTTCTTAATCATATAACATTAAAATGGTTAAGTAATACTTGATTGTTCTTTGAAGATGTTGTTTTCTCAGAACTTCGCCATCACTTTGCTAGTTGTAATTCCAACTTGTTTTTTCCAAGTCAAACTACTGCCCACACGTCTGAGTCTTATTGACCCCTGGTGCTAGACTGCATGTATCACTCATCACTCCTTTTCTATCCTCCTACACCCAGTCTAAGCTGCACACGTCACTGGAACTGCTTTCTTTCATTCTCTTTTATTTATTTATTTTCTCTTTTTCTCCTTCACTTTAGTTTAGATGATATGTGATATTATTTAATGTCCTTTCCTTTCTACATGAACCCCAGACCTATTACACATCACTCACAGGGTGATCAATCTCTCACATCCACATCTCTCTCTCACGCACACATGCATGCACACATGCACGCGCGCGCGCGCACACCACACACACACACACACACACACACACACACACACACACACACACACACACACACACACAATCTGCATGGCCATTCATTGTCAAAGTTGTGTTCACACAATGTAACTTGTGTTTACACAAACCCTCAAAGTTAGACATAGGAGGGGCTATAGCGCCCCTCAAAAAGTTCAGTCAGTCAGTCAGTCAGTCAGTCAATCAATGAATCTGACTCTGTTTCTCTCTCTTTACTTGTAGATCCAGCCCAGGCTGCCTCGGTGCTGCTGGAGCTGCAGAATGTGTCGGTGAGAACAGGACTAAAGGAGCGGAGTCGACTGCTGCTGGGCCCTTTCTCCTGCAGCGCCGCCCTGGAGGCGCGCTGGTGTCGGCACAGTGGCAGCCCTGGACCTGAGCCCGGTCCTGCCAAACTACTGCTGGACCTGAAGGGAGGCCTGCTGCAGGTTGGTATCCTCCCATGTAGAGGGTGGCATTGTTTTGAGAATGAATGCACGCACGAAAAAGAGCTGTTGTCCAGGTCATTTTTTTCGAGGGGCGCTATCCCCTCCAATGCATGGCTTTTGATGATTATGTCATGCAGCAGCCAAGTCTATGGACTTTAATCTTTGTTTAAGGCACTAAATGACGACGTAAAACGTCATGTGACTGATATAAATACAGTGGGTTCCCCTCATTTCACACAAGTGTGAATTTTATAATCTGTGGTGCTATGATATCATTAAGATTTAGTTTTTGAGTGGTGTAAACCACTCCTACAACTGGCTTTGTTAGTGCAGAAAAAATGAGCATGGTTGCTATGTTCACCCTGTTCACCCGGGTGTGAGTTCCTACAACTGGCTTTGTTAGTGCAGAAAAAATGAGCATGGTTGCTATGTTCACCCTGTTCACCCGGGTGTGATTTCATTACGTCAGACATGATTTCATTACGTCAGACAGGCTATATTACACCACTCAGTGTGATTTTTTTTTTGAACATAATAAGTTGACCTGTATGTTCTATTACATTCTATTCACCACAACCTCATTGCCCTCACTACTGTGCCTGCACAGTACAGTCCAGAGTGTTAAATTAGGGCACACGCCCTCGATCACAAAATTCAACAACTATACTTTTGCTCTTTTCAACCCAAATATTGTGTGTGTTCAGTCTTTCATTTGCTTTTCAGTGCTAATTGTCTCTACAGTATTCATTAGCTCACACCCTCCACCACAGCCCTGCAAACACTCAGCACTCCATTCACATCCTCACCTCCAACTCACTTCTACCATGGTCTCAATCCTCTGTACCATTGAAGTGATGACAGTAAGATTTAAAAGCTGCAGTTCCCATGTAACCTTGAGTCATCGATGCTGGTAAAGTGATGGAATAATATCAGACTATTTTTAGTATGTTTGGGTAGGGGGGAGTGGGGTGTTATGTTGTGTGTGTGCCTGTTTCCCTGAGAGGTGGCATGTTACATAATACGCAAACTGAAAAGTAAAAGTCCCCTTTCGATATGACTCTTAACTAAGGGTATCATTATTGGTCCAGTATTCCACATTACTTCAGGGGAACCCCCCCTTCAGCCATAATGCCTTTATTGCGTGCCCATTAACAGAGAGATCACTCGCAACTCAACACTTAATTCATAATCGTACATTTCCCTTTGCAAATATTGCCGTTTGTGGTGTTTTAATCAAGTCCTGCACAAAAACCACCGGAATTCCTTCCGATTCCTTCCTTCTCTCACTCGCTCTCTTTTGCCTCTTTCCAAAACCTGAGAAATCCCCAAATGTTCCTGTTTTGAGAGTTTAGTCATAATCCGCCCCTTGCGAGCTGCAGTTGAGTGGCGGCCGCGAGGGCAGGCAGCCCCATGTGTGAAGTGTTTTTGACTCAGAGATTCCTGGTCGTCAGGCCAAACCCGAGGCAGGGCCTTGCTTTGATGGAGAGAGGCGAAGGGGAATACCGCCGGTTAGTGAGGAGGATGTTAGCTTGTGTATGGTTAGTGTTAGTGAGGAGGTTAAGGCTAACCCCTGACCGCCAGGCTTCCTGTTTTGGAACAGAACGTCAGTTGACTACATGTCTACCTGTCTCTGTTTCACTGGCTGCCTTTGTTTTTCATCTCCTCCACCCTTTTCACCCTTGTCCTCCATCCATCGATCTCTTCCTCTCTATTTTATCTCACTCTGTCACTGTCTCTCCCCCTCTGTAAATATATGTAAATGTATACTGTATATTATTTCTACCTTCCTATCGAACACGATCATAACATCTTTTCACGGATCCACACATGACTAGCCGCTCTTCCTCTTCCTTTGCCCGTACCACTCCTTATGTCACTCTTTCTCTCCCTCCTGTACCATCTTCTCCGTCATAAACTTCCTCTGTTTTCCCAGGTCTTTTGGGGCCAGGAGCATCTCAACTGCCTGAAGTTGGTGGAAGAACACATTCAGGCCTACCTCCAGCTCCAGACAGGGGTGTCGACTGAAGGTGGTCTCCAAGATGAACCCTGCCACCCACAGCCATTGCCCTCCTCAGGTTCCCTCACACCAAGGACAGAGCACAGTTCAGATGACTTGCGTACAGGACTCTTCCAGTATATCCAAGACTCAGGTGAATGTCTGTGGAGAGGGTATATATGTTGTTAAACATTACTTGGAGTTAACTAGTTCCATTTAACCACTTAAACCCTATATACTCAATTTGACAGGGGTCTCCCAGGGGTCTATCATTTCTGAGGGGCGCTAGCCCCACCTATGTCCAGCTTTGAGTTTTTGTGTAAACACAAACATTGTGTTGACTTATGACTAGTTCTGAGTGTGTAAAAAAATCACACCTGTGTGAAGTGAGGGGCGCTCTTATCTTCATACATCATCATACATCATCTCATTCCAGCCAATCACAATTTGCATCCTCACCATTGTCTTCAATGTTTGTGTTACACAATGTTTGTGTTTACACGAACTAACACTCAAACTAGAATGTAAGCACAAACATTGTGTAAACACAAACATTGAAGACGATGGTGAGGAAGGCAAATTGTGATTGGTCGGAATGAGATGATGATGTTTGATGATAAAGAGCGCCCCTCACTTCACACAGGTGTGATGTATTTTCTCCCTCTACACCACTTCTCTTTGCTGAAAATATTTTCCTCCCGTGTTTGCGTATTTGGGGCTGGCCTGAATAGGGACACTAGGCTTCGGTTAAAGTGACGAGCTAACTCTATGGAACATTTACTTTTCATCATGCACACCTGCGTGGAGGATCATGTCATGAGCAAACATCCTGCTGTATGTTGGCATCTGCTATGTCCACTGGCACTGTGGCAGATGATCTGCTATGTCCACTGGCACTGTGGCAGATGATCTGCTATGTCCACTGGCACTGTGGCAGATGATCTGCTATGTCCACTGGCACTGTGGCAGATGATCTGCTATGTCCACTGGCACTGTGGCAGATGATCTGCTATGTCCACTGGCACTGTGGCAGATGATCTGCTATGTCCACTGGCACTGTGGCAGATGATCTGCTATGTCCACTGGCACTGTGGCAGATGATCTGCTATGTCCACTGGCACTGTGGCAGATGATCTGCTATGTCCACTGGCACTGTGGCAGATGATCTGCTATGTCCACTGGCACTGTGGCAGATGCCATCCACCACTCGGTGTGGATGATTGTAAACAGACTTGTTAGAGTAAAATCCAGAACACTGAATGATTATTAGTATGTCCAGTGTGCACTATTAGTATGATTTAACAACTGGTAAATAACTACTGGTCCTTTGGTGTCCAGAGAGTAAAGAGTTAGGTCAGTGAAATATATGGGCCAAAGAAAAACACGTTTGCTAAAGTGAAATATCACTTTAAGATTTGCATTGGCCTAGAATAGATCAAAGTCAGATGAAAAGAGTTTCTGGGGACATGCCCGCCTGGTTCCACTCCGAGCAATACACTGTTTATTCCCCCTCCCTCTGCTTATTGCGCACTGTCCTCTGTAACACACACACACACACACACACACACACACACACACACACACACACACACACACACACACACACACACACACACACACACACACACACACACACACACACACACACACACTCTTACGTTATACACGGCAGATCAAACTTCTCTCTGGCTCCTGATCAGCTGTGGTTTGGAGTCTTTGTTTGTTGCACCGTTCTGCTTGGTCTTTGATGCATTTAATATGCAGCCTGCAGAACAGAACAGCGTACAGTAGTAAAGTGGAACAGAGAGGACAATCTGTCAGCAGCATGCTGTCAACAGCCAGGCCAGACCTAGACCCAGAGCTCTGAGCCCCACCGACCAACACTGGAGGAGAGAGAGATGGATGGATGAAGGGAGGAGAGAAAGATGGATGATGAAAGTGGGGAAGGAAAAGTGCTACGAGGAGAGAGGGAGAAAAGAAGGTGAAGGAGAAAAGAAGGATGGAGGGAAGTGAGGGAGGGAAGTTTGGAAATCAGTAGTGAAGGAAGCGCTGAAAGGAGGTAAAGGAAGGATAGAGAGATGGTAACGTTGAATAGAAGAAGAGGGGAGCGCTGCCGTGGTCCGTTGTTTGTTGAACTGAATACAGGTGCTCTTTGGCGAGGTTAGATAATAACATAAAAGAAGAGGATCCAAGGCACTCTGTTCCAGTGAGGTGAAAAAAAGCCTTTTTATTGGGTTTAAGGCATGGCAAAGAACATTACAAAAAGGACAAAAAGGTCATTTTTGTAATGTTCTTTAGTGCCTTGGATCCTCTTTTATGATAGAGAGATGGTGTTGGAAAATGGATGGAAGAATGAAAGGTGGGAGGGAGATATGGAGAGAGAGTTGGAGAGGGAGAGAGAAAGGGAAGAATAGATGCAGAAGAGGTGCTTTGGAACAGCTGGAAAGGTTCTCTGTCTGTGGAGGAGCAGTCTCAAACTGACACCAACCAAAACAAAGGGCTCATGAAAGCAACTTGTTCTCCTGTATCAAGCCCTGTTCACAAACAAAAGCTTCAGCAACTGATACAACAATACGCCGTCCACCTTCAAGTGGCCGGCTTAACGCTTCACTTGAAAGGAAAATAAGCCGCGGTGGAATTGTGAAGCCTTTTAAAATATATTTTGTGGAACGAGGAGCTCTGGTGTTGTTTGTAGCCCCCGGGGGCCAGGCAAAGCAAAGCAGCCGGTCTGTGCTTCAAATAAACATTTTTCCAAAGGACTTGAATCCCAAACAGCAGCCATCGCTAAAGTCAAACACCACTCAGAGGGTTTAGATCCTGTGCTGGACCTCCGTTCACAGAGTCTGCAGGTGCTCGGTCTGTTTCAATCAATGGTTGTTTATTCAATGGCAAAATGTTTACTCACTGGCTTTGTTTATTCACTACTTCTGAGGCATGTAAACATTCTGAAAGCACGGAAACTTGGAGATATTGTGTTGCAGGGTTAGATTCCACAGTAGAACTAGACATAACAGCTTCACAACACTGCAGACTATGGCTGAATGTCAGTCACAATGGCCTCTTTTGGCACAGTGGAGCAATTTGTCATGACAGCATGAAGTGGCATATGATAAGTTCCATTTTAACTGGGAACTTTGTCTCAGCTTCTAGTAAACCGTTTTTGTGTACTGTAAAAGTGCTGTTAAATCGCCATGTTTATTTGGAGATGTTGAAAACATTTTCATGGCTTTATAGGCTCCGAAGGGGCCATTCTTCGAGATCAGGGTTTCAATTCAGAACTTGTATCTGTACCCATAAAAGTAGACATCTGTATGTCCTCACACATGTAGACTAATCACAGCAAAACATAGCTCAGCTGATGCTGCTAAACTAATCACAGCTTATCTCAGCTGCTACGCTCATGTTAGCACATTTTCTGGTGCTTCATTCACACATACAGTAGTAACTATCCATAGCTACAGATTGCACGGAAGTCACATTTGTCCCGGTCTTGTTTATCCCATTCTGGGCGGGAACCCGTTTTGGTGTTAGCATTATGTTATGCTTTCAATAGCTAAAGTTTAGCTATTGAAAAATAGCAGATCTACAAGCTCATAGCGCGCCACTCGGTGGCGCGCTATGAGCTTGTAGATCTGCTATTTTTTTTAAATCGAAGAAACACTGACATAGAAACATAGCTTTTTCAGAAAACTGTCAGGATGTAGAAGACATTTATAGAATCTGATCAAAATGGGTTATATGAGCAGCAATCAGGGTTGCTGCCATGTTAAACCAAAGAACTTCCAACATTGGTTTTAATGTTTATTCATCTTGTTCCTTCTCCTCCTCCTCCTTCTCTTTGGTCTTCTTCTCTGGTTGTGTCCATAGCCTCCCAGAGGCTGCCGGGGTCATATGAAGTGGTGTTCTACAGCGAGACAGAGGACAGTCCAGGTGTGATGATGTGGAGGTACCCTGAGCCACGGGTTCTCACCTTCGTCAGAATCACACCGGTCCCGTTCAACACTACAGAGGACCCCGAGATCAGCACCGCTGACCTGGGGGATGCACTGCAGGTATGGACTGACACACACGCACACACACACACACACACACACACACACGCACGCACACACACACACACACACACACACACACACACACACACACACACACACACACACACACACACACACACACTTGCTTCCTTACTTACTTACTTACTTACTTGGTCATTCTGGTTGAAAGCCTCAGCATGCTTTCAAATGTGAAAACAAAGATCCATGATCTGTTCAGCTGATGCCTCTGTGGTAAAGTCGGGTCAACTTTTTGTTTTGGATATACATAGTGAACGTGTATAGGAGGATGTAAAGTGGTCTTAGAAGTCCCACAACTGTAAAGGAGGTGAAAGAGAGAGAGATGGTGTAAGATGAGAAGAGAAAGCACGACCCCCCCGCCCCCCCTCCGTTCCCCACTGCAGTGAAAGAGAAATAAACTGTCTTCGGGTTGGGCCGCTTGCCACAGCCGCGTCCCACGGCGTCCTCTGAAATCATCCTCACGAGAGCTCCCGTACCGCTGCCTGTTATTGAAAGACAGCCCCCCCCCCTGTGAAGACAGCATCCCCCCCCCCCCCTGTCCTTCAAACATGTAATACATGCTCGGACAGCTGCACAAGTCATCATGGGAACCTGCGGCGTGAGTGGCCAGGTGTGTCTGCCCCCAGATGAGGTTATATTTTGGCAGCCTGCTGCAGCTACTGCAGTCTGGGCCTCAGCAGGGGTCGTGGGGTCAAGACGTCCCCCTTTTCTCCTCTCCTATCACTCTTCTACAGTCCCACTGTACGTTCCCGCCTCGCTCTCTGGACTGTCCGCCTGTAAGCTCCCCGTCACCTCCTGATCTGGGATCCACCTCTCCACCCTCCTTTGTTCTACTCTCCTGTCCTCCTTGTCTTTCCCCTGTTCTCTTGATTCCTCCCCCTTCGGACTTGGAAGCTGCATCTTCTGTACCCCTCTCCTCCTCCTTTATTGTTCTCCTTGCACCCCCCCCTGTCTGTCTTTCTGTCTTTCTTTCTTGGTGTCCAGGCAGAGACATTCAGGGGTTACAAGGTGCTGCAGATGTCTGGCATCACTCCGGGCTCTCACAGCTGCTAAGTCTATAATGAACAAGTCCCCTTGATGATTTGGCCGTGTATGGAGTTACAGTAGAACTGTACGGGGATGAAGAACGAGAGAGAGAGAGTTGATGGATGTGCGTGTGGGGGAGGGAGGGGGGGTGGCAAGGGATGGGGGAGATGGACAGGAGAGGAATGAATGGAGGAGAGGGGAAGAGAGAGATGGACAGGGATAGATGGTCGAGGGGGGCCTGGAGGAATGACAGGTTGACACAGAGGGAGGTGATGTCTTCAGCGTCGCTCGCGCGGGAGCCTCTCTGTAAGCCGATACGTGTGAAAATACATTTTCCCGCGTCCAGGAGAGAGAGAGAGCGAGAGGGGCTGATTTTTCATGAGTTGATGAAACGCAGGGCTGGTGAAACCCCCCTGTGTGCTGTCTGACAGGAGAGACAGGGAGCTGGGATCCACCACAACACCACACGTGCAAGTGCTCGCGCATGCATGCAGGAATGCACACACATGTACGCAAACATACAAACTACATCTACAGATCTATCACATTATGCACAGACGGTAGTGGCATTCTACAGCATGTCAGTAGCAACGAGATGGATGGTCTTTGTGCGTGTTTTTGAATTCAACGTATGTGGCACGCACACACGTGTGTTTGTGAAAGTGTAAAGCCTGATTTATACCTATAGTTGTGTGCTGGTGTCGCACGCAGTAAAGAACAGATCTACAAGCTCACAACGTATTGCACTGCAACGTGCTGTGAGCTTGTAGATTGCCGCTACGCACACACAACCAAGTATAAATCAGAGGTAACTCTGGGGGGAGGGGAGGGGGGGACCCGTAGATGATGAACATGTGGTTTCCACATCAGCCTCTCCTCTCCTGTCTGTCTGGCGTGGCCGTGTCTCCTCTGACAAGTCTGTTAAAAGGAATCAGGTGATGAGTCTTCCTCGGCGAAGGTGATGAAAGGAGGAGGCTCCCGACGCCCATCTATTACTAAAACAACTCCATGTGAGGACGGGACGGGACGGGACGGGACTCTCTCTCTGTGGGGGGGACCAGATGAAGCCAAGGCTCTACATGGGGATCATTGTTATATATATACAGCTACAAAAACTGTCTAAACAGTTCTGCAACATTAGGGATCCTTATCAGCTGCCGAAATCTGGCTTGCATCTTCAGTAACCATTGTTCAATCCATTATTCCATACCATTTGTTCGTGTGAGGTACACATTTATGATTTTTGCAACTGTCTGGCTTGTCTATAATAGGAGTCAGTTTGTGTGTATTTCAGTAGAATTGTCATCAAGGGCATTGTTGTTATCGTTCATGTGAAGTGTATTCAATATTGTATATTTACTTGGCTTAAGCCCACTGATGAAAGCTGATCTGGTGTATTTTGTCAACACCATTGGATACAGTATTGTGTATCTCGGGCCATTTGAACTCAAGTGATCGTGGAGTAATTATGAGACACTGGATCTGTATTATTGATGTCACACCACAGCCCTGTTCGCCTCATATTTTCATCCTAGCGCTCATAGAATAAGCCCTTCAGTTTTGTGTGTGTGTGTGTGTGTGTGTGTGTGTGTGTGTGTGTGTGTGTGTGTGTGTGTGTGTGTGTGTGTGTGTGTGTGTGTGTGTGTGTGTGTGTGTGTGTGTGTGTGTGTGTGTGTGTGTGTGTGTGTGTGTGTGTGTGTGTGTGTGTGTGTGTGAGAACAGAGCAGGGTGGGGTGCAGCCGGGCTTGTGGGGGTTATTTGGACAAGGCCCCTCTGTCATTAGCCAAGCTCATTGTGATCCCAGATTTAACTGATTTCAGCCTCTGGCACACATTGTTGATTTTATTTTTATTTTAATGCTTTCCTTTATGTGAAACTTCAAAAGATCTCAATTAATTCATTTTTTATTTGAAGGCCAGAGAAAGTCCAGCTACAGGGAACGGAAATGCTGTCATAAACGTCCACAAAAGCAGTAATGACACAGTTTCTGCTCCAACTGAATTTTTCGTTCACCGGTACTTCACATGAAAATGAAGGAGAGCAAGAGAGAGAAGGAGAGAGTAGCTAAGAGAAAGAGGGCTGTAGTAATTTCTCAGGCCTCTAAAATTACCATGCTGCAACACAGAGATGTAGATATGGAGAGATGGAAACCGATAGAGAGTTTGAGAAATGGAAAGAGAGAAAGCTTTCTTGGTGAGACTACTCATTTACTCTGCCTCTGTATCATGTAGACAGACAGTGAGTGCAAGGTTCTTCTTGAGCACCTGGGTTAAGAGAAGCCAAGGACAGGAGGTGTGCAGATGAATGGAACACAGCTGGTTCCTCATCTCTCTCCACTCCCTCCCTTTTCCCCCCTTTCTCCTCTTCACTTAACCCCCCTTTTACTTTTCATATGCCTCCCCTCTTTCTTCTCTCCTCCCTGTCCCCCCCACTCCTCTCCCCTCTCCGCTTGCTCAGAATAGAATGAGAGGAGGAGGGTGGGTTTCCTGCTCCGGGCCGGGCCGCTCACTTGTCCCCAGAGCAGATCATATTAACATTTTATAAAATCAAGATTTCCTGCATTTAAATAGTTGTGGTTTCACGACTGGTTCCAGTATCTCGGAGGGGGAATTCAAACCACCTTCCATTACTCAAAGACCAATTGTTGCCCGTGCTGTTTTTGCATACAGTAGGAGGTAAGGAGGGGGGTGGACTTCCTGGGTTTGAGGAAGGACAGCACCCTCTGTATATAAGCATTCAGGGGGTACCACCTGCAAAAGTACCCGAAATGATGATGAGATGGTTGTAGGAAAGAGGATTGGGGCGGTGGGGAGGGAGGGAGGGATGGATGAATGGAGGAAGGAGAGGAGGATGACTCATTCTCACCTTCTCTCCACCGTGTGGTCCCGTCCTGTGAATCATAAGCAGGTGTCTTTGCTGCTGATGCTCTCTGTGGGGTTCTGCAGCCTGAGAAACGAGGAGTAAACACAGGAGCTATGATTCAGCCTCAGCACGGCTCATGGGAAGAAAGATATATTGGTGTTTAGAGCAAGAGCTATAGTTCAGGCTCAGTTCATAACAAACCAATGGCACGCACACACGCACGCACACACACGCACGCACGCACGCACGCACGTGCGCACACACACGCACGCGCGTGCGCACACACACACACACACACACACACACACACACACACACCAACGTTTCTCGTGCACAGGCCCGAGTGACGTGGGCTCATACTTGCTACTCATGACATCCAAATATATAAATTTGATCACCTACTCACTCTTTCAGCCAGTCACCCCAAATTACTCCCGTGTGCATACATCTCACACCCTCCACCCCCCCCCAATCCCCGCCTTACTGGGAAGTGCGTGACGCCCACTCATGGCCCAGCAGGGGTTCTGCTCTGCCATCATGGTTCCATTGGCCTGAGACCCACATTATAAAAGCTCTATGGCCTCAGATGACCCTAGAGTCTCAAGTCATAAGCGCCGTTGCAGCTGCTACGGTTCTGTCATTGTTGTTATTATGAGGAACGTGGGTCCATCGTCTTCTTGCCTCGCTCCTTAAATCGCTCTCTCAACTTCACATCCTCGACACACCCGCTTTTATTGATACGTACTAATTCCCGGCCTCATTAGTGAAAATATGCGACCTTTGGGGGGATTTAAAAACTGGGTGAGTTAGCAAAGCTTTTCACTTCAAATGAATGGTGGGGACTAGAAAGAGTATGGTTTGGCCAAGATAACTATTATTTTAGTGGGACAGCACTCAAGCAGGGCTGCATTAGTCACAGCTAATGCACTGTGAAAATAAAACTGTCCATGTGGTTAATTTGATGTTGAGGAGTTTTTACACCTCATCCACAAAACCTTCAGACCCCTTTTAAACATTTAGCTCTACAGAGTAAGGAGGTGGGGGGGGGGGAAACGATTGAGTGCAAAGATCTCAGGCCGGACTTATTCCTGATTTTCCACACTGATTAATTCTAACATAGATTGGCCCACCTGAGACACCATATCCAGAATCATTTTCGGAACAATTTTCATTACATATCCTGAATAAACATTTGCTCAGGCTGATGTCAATTCAATTTGTCTGCTGGCTGATAAGAAGTAGCTAGCAGTGGAACTTTTAGACATATAGGCATCAGCGGAATAACACAAAACTTAACGGCGCTGTTGATATTGTTAATAAAAGTAGCGACAGACAAAGCAGTGGACGTCAGTGTCCACAGGCCCAGACTGAGCTATGGGAGTCTTCAGTTGCACGCTCATATTTGAACTTTAGCTCTGATCACACCAGTCTCAATTATGTACTGAAATCCTTTCATTGGCTTTGAGTATTCACCTCAGTCTTCCTGGAACAATACGATTGGTTCCATTGTGCCAGACTTGATGTTTCAAAGGTAAATGATCTATTTAGGGTAGCACTGACTAAGGTTTGGCAGTTAAAGATGACAGTGACGGGGAGGGAAATCAGATCTTTAAATACTCGGTGCTGCCAGCAGCCTTGGAAATAAATGTATTTATAAATAATTTTGATATATATATTTTTTTACACTACTAGGGGAGTCTGATTTTACTTTCCTGGCATAATTTGAGCACCTTCAAAATGGAAACATTACTGGAAAATGAAGATAAACTTTGAGCTGCCAGTTTGCCCTGGGGTCTAGCTGCCAGGCCTACAGAAAGAACTGGAGGAAAACACAGATTGGAGCCATCCAGTCAGTGGCATGTCAGCTATTCACGGGGTTCACGTTGTTTATCAGATAAGGTACACATGCAATCAGGCAGTGGAAAAAGACTCTGTCCAGAGACCCACATGCATACCGTCAGGCATGTCTTACACAGGTGCCTCTTACTCAACATGGCCGACTTAAGCCCAAATTCTTTTTTTCCCCCCTTCGTTCTCGGTCCACCTCTTTGTGTGCTTATCATTTTCATCTGCCCCTTACTCCCCAACAAGGCCACTTGCACAGCCAGAGCCAGGGGGATCAAGTCAATGCAGCCGCGTGCAAATCTATTCTCTCTACCAGCGTATAGTTTGTACCTTACATATTCATCTCTGTATGAGATATATATATATTCTCTCTACCAGCGTATAGTTTGTAAATTTCATATTCATCTCTGTATGAGATATATATATATATTCTCTCTATACCAGCGTATAGTTTGTACCTTACATATTCATCTCTGTATGAGATATATATATATATTCTCTCTCTACCAGCGTATCGTTTGTACCTTACATATTCATCTCTGTATGAGATATATATATATATTCTCTCTCTACCAGCGTATAGTTTGTACCTTACATATTCATCTCTGTATGAGATATATATATTCTCTCTACCAGCGTATAGTTTGTACCTTACATATTCATCTCTGTATGAGATATATATATATTCTCTCTACCAGTGTATAGTTTGTACCTTACATATTCATCTCTGTATGAGATATATATATTCTCTCTACCAGTGTATAGTTTGTACCTTACATATTCATCTCTGTATGAGATATATATATTCTCTCTACCAGCATATAGTTTGTACCTTACATATTCATCTCTGTATGAGATATATATATTCTCTCTACCAGCGTATAGTTTGTACCTTACATATTCATCTCTGTATGAGATATATATATTCTCTCTACCAGCGTATCGTTTGTACCTTACATATTCATCTCTGTATGAGATATATATATTCTCTCTACCAGCGTATAGTTTGTACCTTACATATTCATCTCTGTATGAGATATATATATTCTCTCTGCCAGTGTATAGTTTGTACCTTACATATTCATCTCTGTATGCCGTCATGTGTATAGAATATCAGAACAGAAATGAAACACCCAGGGTGTTCAGTAACATAATTCGAGCAATCCTCTGTGGGGATTTGGTGGCTGAGCGTTGGGGTAACGGGTGCACAACTCTGTCAGGTGCGATTATGGGAGGTCGCTTCCAGGAAAACCTGTGTGGCATTCTGTGCATGATGTAAGCTAAGGTTACCTCATTTACTGCTTTCTAAGCGGAGGATGACCACATGCGCGTGCTCACGTGCACACGCATAGAGAAACACCTCAACGGCCCCGTTGACAGGTCTACCAGTTTGGCCCTTGTTCAGGAAGTCGTATAACT
The DNA here is from genome assembly GCF_951216825.1 of Electrona antarctica. Taxonomy (NCBI): domain Eukaryota; kingdom Metazoa; phylum Chordata; class Actinopteri; order Myctophiformes; family Myctophidae; genus Electrona; species Electrona antarctica. The sequence goes on from NC_136811.1 coordinate 21,443,967, forward strand.
CCACTAGTAGAATGAGAATGTGTCCTACCCCCCACCACACACACACACACACACACACACACACACACACACACACACACACACACACACACACACACACACACACACACACACACACACACACACACACACACACACACACACACACACACACACACACACACACACACACACACACACACACACACACACACAAAGAATGTGTCTGACAGCCTGGCAGCTTTCAGGTATGCTGAGAGCTCTCTGCCACTACGAATCAGTCAGTAGCTCTGTACCACAGGTGGCCATTGGAACCTGAGATCCTGCTTTAGTTCACACACAGCAGGGCCAGACACATTTATGCTAATTACCATCATACAATGTGAGAAGAGTGAAAGACGCTGTACCACTCATCACATAATGTGAGAACAAGACTTTCCTATGGTGATCGTTATTCAGTGTGAAAATGAGCTACAGGACCCTTCAGGGTGATTCACACTTAGTTGTGCGCCAGTGCCGCGCCACTGACACTAGCTGATCTATAAGCTCACAATGCATTGCGCTGCACGCCGGTGTTAGCTTGTAGAGCTGCTATTTGTGGTGCGCGACACAGTGCGCAACGAAGTATATCAAACCCTTTTATGGCCGCCTTGCAGTGTAAAGTTTCCCTGGGTGAAGTTATGCTGCGGTCATTATGGAGATGAGGTGTCCTCGGGCGGTGTTGGTGGTCTGTAGTGGAACCTTGTAGTTTTTCAGGCTAGACAAGAAATTAAAGATTCGGTTTTGTCTGAAATGTATTAAAACTCGAAAGTTGCGAGTAGCGCAGACACTATAAAAACACGCTTGCATTCCTGTTGTAAAAGAGGGATTCCCCGTGTCTAGAAAGAGTCAGGGAAGCATCCGAGCAGTTGATGAGTAGCAGACCACTGCAGTAGTGTAAAACTAGATGACTAACTGGGGGATACACAAGGCTGAGGTAGTACCTGCTGTACAATAATAGAGCCTTACAGTAATCCTGCTGCTGATGAGTAATCGGGGGATGTTTGCTATCTGTTTGGTTGGAGTGGAACCTTAGATTGAAGAAGAGAAGAGATGAGCACCTGAGGGATACATTAGTACAATATCCTTGAGTGCCAAACTGATGAGTAGGTTAACTGGAGCCAATACCATATGCTACAAGATACAATAAGAGGCTGTTTGGCTTGTTGGAGCAAAGGCTTTGCTTAAGTATAGTCTTGAATCCTCCTGGGATACGTTAGTATAAAGGGTATCCTTTCTATAGAAACATAAACCTCACATACAGAAATCCTCTGATATCGGCCTGGACGGTTAGCTCAACCGTCTGGGCACCTAGGCTGCCAAGCCAGCTGGACAGCGTGCCGCAGGTTCGACTCCCGAGCCAGACGGCCTTTGCCGCTTGTCACTCCCTACGTATCTCTCCCCCCCTTTCCTGTCTGCCTACTGTTCAATAAAGGCATAAAAAGCCGCAAAAAAAATCTTAAAAAATATATATATATCCTCTGATATCTAGTTGATATACTGTAGGACATCTAGGACAGATTACCCTCCAATAACATGTTTTTGTGACCCAGTGTGAGCACATGTATACCAACACGTCGGCCATAGAATGTTCATTCATTGTTCCATATCACACATTGTGATATGGGACTGCGGGGCATTGTGCCTTGTGTGAGTGTCTCTAACTGTTGCGGTAGTGAGAACATTTAAACAGATAGAGGTCTCTGGGTAACTGTATAAAGACTCATATTAAAATACGTGGGTGGTCACCCAGCACTTTGGTCAAATTTATGAAAGTATTCAGAGATTTCGATCGGCTGTCAGACCCAAAGAGCAGCAGGTTGTGAAACATTGTGGTGAAATAGAATAGTTTCCTCTCGAATGGCCACAAAGCCTTACAGTCATTCTGGTGCTTGTGATGATGAGTACTTCAGTTGGCTGCAGCCAACCGAAGTACTAGAACTATCTACTGTGTATAGCATCTGGCTGTCAGGAAGATAAAGGAGGGCTGATCTCACTAAATTAACAGGATCATCCCTCACTCTCCCTTGGTTAAGAACCTAACAGTACTTAACAGGAGGTGGGCTCCGCCCAGAAGGCTTTCCTTTCCAAAATCTGGGAGAAAAGAATGGAGCCAAACAGAGAGAGAGAGAGCAATTAGCGGTGATCATTATCGTCTTTGTTTTAAAGCATGTCAGGAGATCGTAGCTGGTTGTATGGTAAGGAGATCTAAGATGATTCTTGACACCGCTCCCTGCTCAGTGCTAAATGCTAATGCATACAGTACATGGTAACACGCATTGTATTAGTAGAGTTGGGAATATAGGCATGCATGAAAAAATAACATTTGACATTTTAGTCCCAAGGGTGGTGCTAGAATCCTCCAGGGAGCATAAATGCACCAAGGTAATCTGCGGCTGGCCGGCTGCCCATTTGATTTTTAGATGCTTTGTGTACAAGTGACATTTTGGGCCTAAGCCAAGACTGGTGCTAGAGGAAAAGCCAGGGCATCACCAAAATGTGCAGGTTTCATTCTCT
>NC_136811.1:21449001-21454001 GCF_951216825.1 Electrona antarctica
AGCACAAAAGCTAGCAGTGTGCGTCCCTCGCCCCACATCTGGTGTGCAGGAGCAGGGAGCGGGCTTGGAAGGCGTTCAGATCAGCCTAATGAGATTTCCCAGCACACCAAGTGCCTGTCAGGGCCCATCCGGATTCCTTCCTGCTTACCTTGAGTGTATCTAATCGGGGAGGGGAGTGTGTGTGTGTGGGGGGGGGGGGGGGGGGGGGGGGGGGTGGGGGGGGGGGGGGGGGGGGGGGTAGACAGCTCACGAGAAGGAGAGTAAAAGCTCCTTTTGGTGTGGCTCATACGTTCCTGGGTTGGGCTGAGTTGGGTTGGGTTGGAGCCGGCCTGCCAAGTACTGTAACACCTCAAAGACAGTGCTTTCTTAGGGCTAGTTCATACATCGTTGTGTGGCTGCATTGCTTGCTGAAAAAGAACTGATCTTCAACTAGATTCAATAGAATACTTGGGTAAGCGATGTGGTTATACAATACAACCAGGTAAAAAATAATCTGCGCCCCACCACACACTGTCTCCTTATCGCTGTACCTGTCATAGCTCAACATCTCTTCTCCCTACGTCACACTTCTGTGCCTCCCTTGTTTTCCAGCGCTACATGTCTGTCTGTCTGTCTGTCTGTCTGTCTGTCTGTCTGTCTGTCTGTCTGTCTGTCTGTCTGTCTGTCTGTCTGTCTGTCTGTCTGTCTGTCTGTCTGTCTGTCTGTCTGTCTGTCTGTCTGTCTGTCTGTCTGTCTGTCTCTCTCTCTCTCTCTCTCTCTCTCTCAGTGTCTCTCTCTCTCTCTCTCTCTCTCTCAGTGTCTCTCTCTCTCTCTCTCTCTCTCTCTCTCTCTCTCTCTCTCTCTCTCTCTCTCTCTCTCTCTCTCTCTCTCTCTCTCTCTCTCTCTCTCTCTCTCTCTCTCTCTCTCTCTCTCTCTCAGTGTCTCTTTCTCTCTCTCTCCTCACTCCCTTGCTTCCTCCACTGAGTTTAGGGAACGTTTTAGTAGAACAAACTGCCAAGCCCACATTCTGTGTGGCTTAAAGAGCTCCAGAGGAGCAGAATGGGAGGAATAAGAAAACATGCACAAGAGAAGAAATTCAACAAAAAAAAGCCCCTACAGTACCAGATCCAGTGTAAAGCAAAATATACATCTGCGTTTCATTATAATCATACTCCAAACACTACATTTCCTTTATGTTTAAATTATTTGTCCTTTTTGATCAAAATTGATTCCCTTCCCTTACTCGCTCGTTTCATCTGCCTTGCTTCAGTTTCCACCAGAAAAAATAACTTGGCCGCCCTGCCAACTGGAAGTAATGAAAATTGTCAACATATGATGCTTATCTTTTTAAGGAGCGCTCTGCTGCACCAGCGTTTTTTGGGGTCTTGAACGTTTCCTCCTGGAGTTTTTATGGTGGATCATGGTAGCAGCAAATTACAGAGCAAATGGTCATTCACTTCAATTACCTTCCATTCGCCATCATCAGCCATGACGTGCAATTAATGTCCATGGAGTGGGTCTCCTGGCAACCCACAACAGTAACAGCCTACCTAGACTCATAGCTCCGGTTGGTATGGGAGGCCATTCTGTACGCCGCCAGCTCTTTCTGTCCCATGTCTGTTTTAAAAATCATAACATTATTTTAGCTGTAGATTTTTATCGAGGAATTCACACAGTATTGGAACACTGAACAAGTAATACTGTAGGAGCATTCAGCCACTAATATGAATCAGGTTATTTTAATTGGTGAGGAGAATGGTTGCGGCTGTTATTTTCCCCCCACCATCTAACAGAAGACACAAAGTCAATAACTGTTTACTAGTTTTACCCTGAAGGCCCTCAGAAGCTGAATCGCGTTGGTCCTCCTCTCATCTCTGCCTGCCATGTAAACTAAATGTTTGATTTCCCCAATGTGAAAGCCTGCCACTCACTCTTTTTCAAGTTTGCCTTGTGTATTTTACACTTTTATCACTCGCAGCAAAAGAAGAAAACCTCTAAATATTTATTTGTTTGCTTGCTTGATCTCCTTCCTATTGCTCGCCAGTTCGGACAGTGAGTCTGGCTCACAGCTGCACTGCGACCAGCTGGTGTCTCCCACGGCGTTGGCAGCGTGTACACGTGTGGACTCGTGCTTTGCCCCCTGGTTTGTGCCCTCCCTGGGAGTCTCACTGCAGCTGGCCCAGCTGGAGCTGCATCTCTGCCACCACCTGGAGCAGCTAGGCACAGGTAGGAGACGCAGCCAGCAGTCAGAATGATGGACCTCATAGACAGTGGTGCCAGATGTTACTGCATTGGCACAAGGCAAGGAGGAAATGCAATAAAGCACTCTCTTCCTTTTAGCAATGGAAAGGGCCCAGACCTACTAAATAAATCATCATATTGATGAGGAAAACACATTTTAACAGTTTTTTATGGTCAGATGTTTTGCATTGTGAATGTGTCAATGTTGATATGAATGCTGTCTTTCGTTCCTTCAGTTCCGTCTCAGCGCCTTCGCCCCTTCCTGCCTGACAGGAAGTTACCTCAGGAGCAGGAGTTTATGGTGGTTGGTACCCAGGACCCACAGGTGTTCCTACGCCAGTGGAACAATGGAGACAGCCTCTGTCAGGAGTTCCACTTCTCTACCCAGCTGGAATGCAAGCTGCTGGAGTACCGAAATCTAACATTCCTCCATTTCCTGCAACCCTTTGTACTACAGGTAGTGACAAATACTGGCCTGTGCAGCTACTGTTACGTATATTGATCCAAATATTTCTCTTCGGATGTCATGGCTGTTATCCTTAATAAGGATGTCTGATCAGAGCTTGATGTTTCATTATATACAAAGTGAAAATACATTTTCTCTTTAAGCCAGAAATGTAACCCAGCTTCAATTGTTTTTGCACTGTACATTTCAACGTCTTGTCCTGTGTGTCCAAGGGCCAGGCCGCTGCCACTCTATCCCCCCAGAGTTCCCAACTGGACGGGAGCGTGTTTGTAGACCCCGTGTTCCTCAACATCAGCCAGTATGCCATCCACACCTTGGACACTGCCCTGCTCAGCTGGCAGCAGGTGAGAGACCACACCCAGAAACTGCATTCTCACATTGGATATAGACTTTTCAGTAAAAAGTAAACAATCACACTGCTGCCCATACACTTTCTTTAGCTACCTGCTAACAGTAGCTTCTGTACATAAAATATCCATAACAAGAATAGGTCTGTTGGTCGGTTCAAATCACTAGTTCCAGTTGGGTGTCAGGAGCTGCACAGCCGAGGCCGCTCGTGGGGCCTTTAGATTCATCCATTTATTATCCATTATTACCAGCAAAGGCTTTTACAATCACTTTGAGCTTACCCATTGCCCCATATAATGGTGTATACCATGGGTTCTCAACCCGTGGGTTGCGACCCCTCTGGGGGTCGCCAAATTATTTTGGGGGGTCCCCAAATTATAAAAAAAAAAAAAAAAAAACTGAATGGCTGGAAAATGGAAATGAAGAGTTTACATATAGTACACATATACACCTTCCCTAATGATTATCTGGTTTCAGTATTTATTTATGGTGTATTGTCTCTATTATTAAGGTTATTGTAGCAGTCAATTTATATTGGGGGTCGGGAGGGGGCGGGGCGTGGGTCCCGAGACACTGCCAAGGCATCTCCCTGGGTCCCCGTTCAAAAACGTTGAGAACCCCTGGCGTATGCAACTGATTGGATGTTGACAATCAAACAGTCACACATCTCTTAGCTATCTCTTAGCAACAGCAGTCTGTTGAAACCCATCTATAGACCATCACCAGCGGTCCTTAAAGTTTTATGTCTTATGGCTCATGTTTCTACTGAGAGTAAAAAAGTAATTCCCTTAAAAGTGATATCATACAATACAACTTCCAGTGTCTCCCTTGCATTTTTAGCAAATGCCATTGTGGTAGGTTTTCATGGACGTCGAAGCTTGAAGTCTCTTTGGGAGCAGACATCAATCTTTATGAGGGGAAAAAAAGAAGTCCATTTCAGCACATTTGATGCCATATGCAAGAAAAGACACTACTGCATTCAGAAGTCATATACCGTATGTACTGCACACAGATACGTTACAGTATATTTAGGAAGACATCCTGGGGTTTTACATTTTCCTTTCTGCCATCAATAAAAGCATATGGATTTAACATGCAAGGGAACCCCTGAATTCATTTGGTAGTGTTCATGATGCATGCAGACAGCACACATAGCAGACACCATTATCAGCATCACAACCCTTATTTAGTGTGATGTGCTGTTCCACATTTAACCCATTTTGGGCGGGAACCCCTTTTGGTGCTAGCATTATGTTATGCTTTAGCTATTGAAAAATAACTATTTTGAAAAATCGAAGAACGACCGACATAGAAACATAGCTTTTTCAGAAAACTGTCAGGATGTAGAAGACATTTTTAGAATCTGATCTCAGGTCAGAATGGGTTAAAGCCACAACATTCAGTCAGTGGAATACGGCATGGTACTTTATACTGCATAAGCTACCACTGTACCACATAACCATTATGCTGAGAACAGAATCCATGGTTAACCCGTTCAGGACGGGAACCCCTTTTGGTGTTTTAACCCATTCAGGCCTGACGTCGAAATTTAAAAAAAATGTTTTCTAAATCATGACAATTTTCTGAAAGATTTGAGGGACATTTTAACGATTTTTCAAAAATAGCAGATCTACAAGTTCATAGCGCGCCACTCGGTGGCGCGCTATGAGCTTGTAGATCTGCTATTTTTCAATAGCTAAATTATAACATAATGTTTAAAACATCAAAAGGGGTTCCCGCCCAGAATGGGTTAAGCATTATGTTATACTTTAGCTATTGAAAAATAGCAGATCTACAAGCTCGTAACTGATTTTTGAAATACCGTGAAAATGTGGCGCAAATCTTTGAATATATATTCTTTCAGAGCAAACGTTTTTAACTCAGATCTTTGCTTCTGGGGGGGGTCCCTGGAACAACATATTTTTCATATTTTCAGATGGGGGTCGGCGGCCAAATACATATAATT
>NC_136811.1:21459001-21471627 GCF_951216825.1 Electrona antarctica
CGCGCGCGCACACACACACACACACACACACACACACACACACACACACACACACACACACACACACACACACACACACACAGTAACATACACACTTGGTCAACCTTTTATTTTAACCCATTTAGGCCTGACCTCGAAATTTAAAAAGAATCTTCTAAATCCTCCAGTTTTCTGAAATAAATATTTTCACGATTTTTCAAAAATAGCAGACCTACAAGCTCGTAGCGCGCCACTCGGAGCTCGTAGCTCGTAGATCTGCTATTTTTCAATAGCTAAATTATAACTGGGTTAAATGTGCGTGCATGGGCATTTGAATGTGTGTAAGAGAGAGAGAGAGTGAGAGAGAGAACTAAAGCATGATTTAACTTTTGCATGAGCAAGTTTGACACACCGGCCTCTCCCTGATAAGCCAATGTTTCCACAGTGTTTCGCAGCCCCTTGCATGCAAGGTGACGCATGGGTGGACACTGGACAGCACTCTTGTTGGCCTTGCATGACTCGCGTTATTCTGCGGAGCCCTCTCAGTGGCCCGTGGCTGTAGATGGGCAAGCTTCCACCATGCTGTTCTCTCCTGACAAACCACACGCTTGTACAATACGTACATCCATGACTCTCACTAACAGGAATGCTTGCTTTTTCAGCCCAAGCTAAACCTGAATTACTAAACAAAACACATGCGTGTGTGCACACACACGCGCGCATGTGCGTATAGAATTTGAAACTTTGAGGTTTGACATTTTCAGGCCCGTTTATCACCGAATGAGGAGAACATTAAGCCACTTGAGAAAGAGATGTAACTGTAATCGGAGTTGATTTGAAGTCCAGGGTCTGCTCAGAAGAGAGGCCTCAAAGTTGTTTTTGCGTGGAACCGGGGGATGAATTTGGCCCTGTAGCCTTGCCAAAGTGGCTCCAACCTGGACGGATATCAGGCTTTGATATGATTCACACCCAAAAACCACCATTGAGGTTGGGATGATGTCACTCATCCTGCCCTCCCACGGATGTGACGGCTGCCCACAAAGAGCTGCACTTATTAGATATGGATTACACATAATAGCACTGACAAATTCATATGATTATGTGCACAACAGGGTTCCCCCACAGCGGGAGCACGCACACACGCGCACGCACGCACGCACACGCGCACGCACGCACGCACGCGCGCACGCGCACACGCACACGCACACGCACACACCATATAAATGTATATGGAGTTCATATCCAGGATATGTACCATATGTACAATAATGATATTGAGAATAGGGATGCTGGGGTTCATATGGTTAAAATTTCATGAAGGTGTTTGACTGAAATTTCAATAAACAGTTTTATTGAGCAAGTGAAGTGCTCCAGTGTCTGAGAGTGGGCTATATTCATTGATTGTTCGCCCTCAGCATAGGGACACTAGGGTTCAATGATTAAATGAACACACATGAGTTTACAGTGTACCCTTTAAGTTGGCATCTCATGATAAAGCTTCTGTCCCATCCCCGCCCTTGTCTTGTGTCTTAGAATGGGAACCATGAAGCCGAGGACATGCTGTTCAGCCACTATGTGATCTGTAACGACACCCACGAGATGCTGCGCTTCGGCCAGGTGGACACAGACGAGAACGTGCTGCTGGCCAGCCTGCACAGCCACCAGTACAGCTGGAGGTCCCACAAGTCCCCCCAGGTATGGTAGCACGCACGCACGCACGCACGCACGCACGCACGCACGCACGCACGCACGCACGCACGCACGCACGCACGCACGCACGCACGCACGCACGCACGCACGCACGCACGCACGCACGCACGCACGCACGCACGCACGCACGCACGCACGCACGCACGCACGCACGCACGCACGCACAGTACTCACGCACGCACGCACAGTACTCACGCACGCACGCACACACACACAGTACTCACATACAGTACTCACACACAGTACTCACACGCAGACAAATTCACCATAGACGTTGCAAAACTACTGATGGCCCCCAGCCTTGTGGTTTTGGTTTGAGCTGGAATAGTCATACACAAACGTGTGTGCGTATATGTACCGTACGCACGCACGCACGCACGCACGTTCACTAGTATAGACAGAATAAAACCAGAATACATAATATATGTACACACAGCCTGACACAGGCATGCATACATAAGACATTAAAATACACTTAAAATACACGCGTAAACAGAGCAAACACCCATATAATGTACACTTACACACACAGTATACATGAATTCACATACTGTCCAGGATACACAGACACACACACACACACACACACACACACACACACACACACACACACACACACACACACACACACACACACACACACACACAAACATCAGTGTCCAGCCACTATCTGTGTGTCTCTGTCAGCGCTCTCTGACAGTGCCCTGACAGCATTGTTAAGGAAGATTGATTATATTTAACCCTTCGTGGTTTTGGGGTTGAGCGGAGGGTGGGCTGGCGATCAGTGGCATGTGTGCGAGTATGTGTGTTTGGTGAGCACATGTTTCAAGGCCCCCACGTGTTCCAAAGCCAGTGTGAGAAAGTGGAGCTTGAGAAAAGACATGGCCATAATTGCTCACAGTAAGTCAGTAAGTCAAGTCGTATTAATCATCGATCACAGTTAATCTGTGCTCTTACCTCACTCTCGGACACACATACACACGCTCGCTCTCTTCCTGACACACACACACACACACACACACACACACACACACACACACACACACACACACACTCACACTCACACTCACACTCACACTCACACTCACATACACACTTACTCACACACTCACGCAGACAAACTCCCAGACAAAGAGGTGATCTGGCATATTGTAGCTGTGAATACCACATTTCACTTTACAACTGAGTCAGAATGACCCCTTGTGTTTTCGGGGACAGTCTTGGATGAGAAACTGTCCGAACGGGCCAGATGTCATCATCATCTGCGAGGAATGTGATTCCAGGATGGTTTTGTCATGTGTTATTCCACCATGTATCTGTGGTATGAAATATGTGTGCTCAACATGAACATGATTTGCGATACTAGATAATAAGAAAGGAGCATGGCTGCCAAGGACTAAGCGGTTAAAACTCGTTGAGCTGGGTGATAAAATTCCTGTTGATGTGTCAGCCTCCTAGCTAATTGTAGCACACTATACCTAATTGCCTTTGAATGGGTTATGAAAATAGTGAAAGCGATAAGAGAAAGAGGTCGTATTTCTGTAACGGTAACTCGGTCCTGTGCGTGTGTTTTTGTAGCTATCGGGGAATCAGTGGACAGGGCGGCTTCTAAGTGCTTCTCCTGTTTGACTAAAGTCCCATGATGCCTTGTGGTGTCTTAAGCAACACAGAACGTCATGAAGCCCCATTCCGTAGAACTCCACCCTCCTCATTATCCCCTCTGTTCCCTCCTTCCATCATTGAACCTTGACTCAAGCATTCAATCAAAAGTGTCACCACTCAACTGCGCTCATCTCTTCTCCTTCCTTGCCATTTTTTTAATCTCCCCGTTCCTTTAACTACTTTCACAACTCTCCACCCACTCCACCTCCACTGCCACCACTTTCCTCCTAACACGACCTCAGTTCTCTCCTGACCCAAGCTCTCTCCAAGTAGCTGTTGAATCCAGCAGGTTCGCATGCAGTCTCGTAAACAATGGCTTGACTACACAGGGGGGAGAAAAAGAAACCATTTGGATTTGCTTTAGGTGACATGATGAAGTCACATACAGTATGCATTACATCGTCTCTTTGTCGTCGTTCTTTGATGGTTGAATAATGGTAATAATAATAACAACGATTCAATGCTGTGCGAATGTGGTCCCAGTGTTGCTCACATGAACAATGAATTTCCACCATGTCATGACATCACTATCTAATTCCCTTCATATTGGTTCTCGTCCTTGACTCGCCAACTCGCCCCCCACCCCCCAGACCATGGCCTCCACATGATGTCCCAGGTTCAACTCTCCCTCGCATGCTCCTCCAACTTCTTCAAGTCAGAACCCAACCCTGTCCCTTTCCACCACGCATGACTCCACCATCAGCTTCCCAACACAATGTGAAGCCCCCACAGTAAACTCTCTTAGCTCCAGACCCAAGTGAGGACCAGTCTCTCACTCTGAGTGTTCATGCTGATGTAAACTTTACTTTTACTTTACTTTATTTGTTTATTTGGACAGGACAATGCATATTAATGGACGTCACATGGACGTAAATACACCGGATATAGCACAGTTGCTCATTTTCATCCGCAGTCCTCACAAAGAAACACAAAACGGAAAACAGACAAACAGTGGAATACATTTACATAACATTACATAGGGAACACAGCATAAAAAATAAACCTAAAACAAGATCATAAATGGTTGCAGCTTTGGTTTTCAAGCAACCATTTTTTCAGATTGAATTTAAAAGATGGAAATGTAGCACAATCCCATGGCCATTCCATGCTACACAACCCTGTACTGAGAGGACATTTTGGCTGAATCTCGTTTGCCGGTGCAGCACTTCTCAGTCTCCTCGAGTGGTTGCTCTGGTACTGATTCCCCTATCAGGCTTTCGTTTAATGAATTCACTTAGTGGGGGCGGGCACAGACCATGTAAGGTCTTGTATATGACCCCAAGCTGAACATTTTAAAGTTATCAAAGCTAAAAAGATTGAGCCTCCGAAGGATGTTACAATGATGATATGAGTGGGGCTTCCTGTCAAACACTTTTGTAGAGCTGTTCTATGGGTTTGAGAATAGTCACACCTGTGCAAGACCAGTTTGTGAAACAGTATTCAATGTGTGATAGGATCATACAGTGAAGATACGATCTGGCCGCTCCAACTGTCAGGAAGGGTCTAATTTGTTTAAAATTTTGAAGGTTGAATTTAATCGTATTAGTGACTTTCTTCACATGTTTTTTAAAAGTTAGGGTTGAGTCTAAAATGACTCCGAGGTACTTGAACTCTGTGACAAGGTCAAGTTCCTCTCCACCCAGAAACACATTTGATGACTCCAACACAACTGGTCTTTTGGAGAAGGCCATGCAGACTGTCTTTTTGGCATTCAAGAGCAGACATGAATCTATAAGCCAGTCTTGAATGCTTGTCAGGGCTAAGGTTAGAATTATTGACACATCTGCATAGCCTTTACCATGGGCAAGTACAACAGCATCATCTGCATACATCTGGACATGTAGATCAGGGGTCCTCAATATGCGGACCGCGGTCCACGACCGGACCGCGGACCACCTCTCTGTTTTTTTTAACTCATTTGCTGTGATTTTTTGGAGGGGAATATTTGTGAAACATTTTATTTCCATACTCTGCACCCCAGTATTGGTTGGTTGGGAGGGGATCCGATTTGTATAAGCTTGCCTTGGTGTGACTGTACTAAAAAATATAGAGCTCTGCATACATCTGGACATGTAGATCAGGGGTCCTCAATATGCGGACCGCGGTCCACGACCGGACCGCGGACCACCTCTCTGTTTTTTTTAACTCATTTGCTGTGATTTTTTGGAGGGGAATATTTGTGAAACATTTTATTTCCATACTCTGCACCCCAGTATTGGTTGGTTGGGAGGGGATCCGATTTGTATAAGCTTGCCTTGGTGTGACTGTACTAAAAAATATAGAGCCCCGCTCTCCGCTGGCCGCTGTGTGGCCCGCGCCGCGCTCATGGGACCGGACCTTAGTCTTTTTCAAAGATTATTAGTGGACCTTCAGCATTTCTAGTTGAGGACCCCTGATGTAGATTATTACATACTTCAGGTAGGTCATATATGTATAGTGAGAACAAAATTGGACCTAGTATTGAGCCCTGGGGGACACCGACCGAACAGGTGTGGTAGGGAGATTTTACACTGTTGACACTTAAACACTGTTTTCTGGTGGATAGATAGGAACTAGACCATTCTATAGCTTCTGGAGAGAAATTAAAGTGTGTTAATTTGGACAGGAGGGCCCGGTGACAGACGGTGTTGAACGCCTTCTTGAAGGCCAGGAACACCGCCATTGCACAGGGAGCTCTGTTCAAAACACACTTCAATTTTTCTATGAACAGGCAGTTTGCTGATTTGGTGGAGTGGAAGGCCCGAAACCCAAACTGCATGGGATACAGTGGGGTGTGGCCTTTGTCTAGGTGTTTGATGATAGACTTGACAATCCACCTTTCAGCCACCTTTGATATAACTGGTAGGATGCTTATATGTCTATAGTTTGATATGTCAGTTTTAGCGCCAGCGATTTGTAGATTGGTGTTATCACAGCAACTTTCCATTGAGGGGGAACAGTGCGTTGTCTGATGGACAGATTTACCAGATGTGTGATAGGTGCCACCAGAGATTCAGCATTTGTTTTTAAAAAGTTTGTATCGAGCCCATAGGCATCCTTGGCTTTGGATGCTTTAGTCTTAACACATAGTCTTTGTCATGCACTGTGGGGACCCGCCAAACGCAGACCCATGACCCATGCAGACTCCTTCTGACCCACAGCTTAAGAAATATACCAGGATATTATATATATATATATATATATATATATATATATATATATATATATATATATATATATATATATACTTATATTTTTCTCCTCATTTTTCCAGTGTGTTGTCCCTTACCTCTAGCCCAGGGGTGGGCAATTATTTTTCCCAAGGGGCCACATGAGAAACAGAAAATATTTTGGAGGGCCGGGCCAAAAGGCTGAACTTAATTATGCATAATATCAATTTTATTTCTATATAAAAAGCAGTAATTGGCATTGTTTTGCTAAGCAATGGTAAACAAAATGTGAAACATTTGACTCAAATTATAGGCAGAGTGACTATTTTTACATCATGATGATGTACAATAAGAGCGCCCCTCACTTCACATGGGTGTGATTTTTTTACCTTCTACTTGCAGGCTTGAGGCGTTTCCTTTCCCAGTTGAAAACTATGTTTTTGTTTAAGTTACAAGTCCTGTAAAGTAAATACTAGCATTTTCTTTTTAACAATGAGAACATTAGAGGTAGCTCTCTTTCACAACCCATGCCGCGCAGCTTACTATCAGCGACTCAGCGAGAGATGAGTGTTGAGTCACAACCATTAAACAACGATGTTCTGAAAACAATAATAAGGCGCTGTATGTTGATGTGTGCACGTTCGTTCTGCCAGATTTACTTTGTGGTACAACGGTGTCGACTCGTGTGCCGAAAACAGACGATCCACAAGCTCACGGCGCATCGCCCAAGCGTTCTGAACTTCAGAAGCATGCCACATTCGGGGCGCAACACCGCCATACGGCAGAATCTTAAAACATCTTAACTTTATTGGCGAGGCGGGTTAGAGCGGGTTAAATAAAGCAATGAAGCATAATGGGATTTAACTTGTCGTCCTGCGAGGAAGTTTGGTAATCAAAGCATGCGCCTGCGCCTACCGTGTTGTGGAGCTGCATGCTTCATGGCTATTTGCATTCACCGACGTTGTTGTCAACAATAAATCCAAAAAGCCGACATTTTCGCATATGAGGGGGGTGAAGGAAGGAAGACAGGTTCTCAATCACACGCAATTCACATGCACAGTTGACGTGCAGATTGTGTGCACTGTGAGAATACATGGGCTTCAAAATAAAAGAGATGCGGTTTTAGTCCACCCATAAGGTAATTAGAAAATATGTTTTATTTTCTGATTATCAAGTAGGCTAATCTTTCGCGTGCCGGTCAGAGTCAGCCGGCGGGCCGTATTTGGCCCACGGGCCGTACAATGCCCAGGTCTGCTCTAGCCCAAGCTGGGTACAGGCTTTAGTTCAGACTGGTCCGACTGTCATTAGACCGACAACCTACCTCAAACCCTATCCTAATTAACTCTAACCGCAAGCACGGGAGCAGCGCATGTCCGACCGTTTCCGCATGTCGGTCCATTGGTGTGTCTAATCTGTGTGTGCATCCCGCCCAAGCTCAGTAGACCTGGGCAGAGTGAACTCTGGCCTTTATGCTTTTGAAAATGTCTCAATCATAGATTGGCTATTTTTGTCATGCAACAACACTGTCCTACGACGATGTATAAATCAGGCTTTACTGAGTTCTGGGTTCTTCCTCCAACACACTCCAACATCATCTCTGGAGATCAACACCAGCCCAGCTCTGTCCCTGTCCCCTCCTTGATCCCCCTATTCCAGTTCAACTGCGCTGGCTGAGCTCATTAGGCCTTGTCTGGCTTGTCCTGCCTTTGGCCTTCCTGCCTGCGTCTTGCTGTCTAGGGGCCTGGCTGGAAAGGCAACCGTGTCCTGTTCCTCTTTGTTACACCCCAGTAAATGCAGTCCTCTCACCGGAGTTTGTGGCCTTGTCTTACCTCAGTAGCCCTGCTCTGCATCTGACCTGGCTCGTTCTTTCTGCTCATGTTCTACTCCCCACGCTCTCAGTTAAACATGGAGGGTTAATTTAACCATGAGAGTTACGTAGTCTAGTTTAGTTCCTAGTGTGCCTTGTCCCTGACCTTCAGCGACTCACTCACCTCATCCGTGGATCGGTCACTGTGTTGGGCTTCGCCCTTGGTCCTCTCTCTCTCTTCAGAACCACTGGTTCAGCTCATGGTCCTCTCTCTCTCTTCAGAACCACAGTCACTGTGCACTGGTTCAGCTCATGGTCCTCTCTCTCTCTTCAGAACCACTGGTTCAGCTCATGGTCCTCTCTCTCTCTTCAGAACCACTGGTTCAGCTCATGGTCCTCTCTCTCTCTTCAGAACCACTGGTTCAGCTCATTGGTCCTCTCTCTCTCTTCAGAACCACTGGTTCAGCTCATTGGTCCTCTCTCTCTCTTCAGAACCACTGGTTCAGCTCATTGGTCCTCTCTCTCTCTTCAGAACCACTGGTTCAGCTCATTGGTCCTCTCTCTCTCTTCAGAACCACTGCTTCAGCTCATGCACAGTGAGCTCACTCGTTCGCTCTCAGCTGCATTGTTACTATTTTCAATATTCACTCTCTCCCTCCCAGAAACCTCCCCTGCAGCTTTTCTGCTGTCCGGTCCATTTATGGGACCTGGCCGTGACATTAATGGTCACCTCCTCCCCTCTCCCACCTGGTTCTATACTGGATGCCTTGAGCATGTTACCACACACATACATAGCACAGCCCTCACCTTCTGTACGGTTCATGGTCATCATAGTCTTGTCTGGGAGGCCTGGGGCCTGTCTTGGAAGGCAGACCATAAGTCTGACCTCATGACTGTGGTATTGTGTGTGTGTGTGTGTGTGTGTGTGTGTGTGTGTGTGTGTGTGTGTGTGTGTGTGTGTGTGTGTGTGTGTGTGTGTGTGTGTGTGTGTGTGTGTGTGTGTGTGTGTGTGTGTGTGTGTGTGTGTGTGTGTGTGTGTCATTTCAATGGCCCCTCGGGCAGATACGCGGACACACACAAACAAACACACTGACACATGCGCACGCACAGCTTAAATGCAGAGGGCTGATCCCGAAGCACCGATGATAGCTGCTGTGAACTGATGAATTTAATTAAACACTCTGTGCAGGTCCCCTGAGCTCTAGTTGGATGTTGGCTGGCTCATGCGAAAAGGGGGAGAGGAGAAGCAGGGGTGGAGGGATGTAGACCGGGGAGTCGGGGACATGCAAGGGTTCAATCAGGAAGGGAAGAGAGAGCCAAAAGGCAGCGGGAGAGGAGGAGACGGGACCAGGGGACGAGGACAGGCCAGGGGTTCATGTGGACCAGGGGACGAGGACAGGCCAGGGGTTCATGTGGACCAGGGGACGAGGACAGGCCAGGGGTTCATGTGGACCAGGGGACGAGGACAGGCCAGGGGTTCATGTGGACCAGGGGACGAGGACAGGCCAGGGGTTCATGTGGATGACCGCAGAGAGGACGGGAACTTTTAAGCGTGATTTATATTTGGTTGTGTGCCATTGTCATTCACTGAAAATAGCCTATCTACAAGCTCACAATGTGCCACATTACGATATGTTGTGAGCATATAGATCGTCCATTTTTGGTGTGCGACAGGGTCGAAAGTCAGGCTTACAGTAAGTGTGCATTCTCTCTGAGCTTAGCCAGGGAAGATGTCACTGCTGTGACATCACAGCCAGAAACATTTCATATCTCTCTCTCTCTCTCTCTCTCTCTCTCTCTCTCTCTCTCTCTCTTTCTTACCTCCTTCCCTCCCTCCATCCCCAATCTCTGTTCTCGGGCCATAATCCACGGCCAAGTCGTATAGGGAATATAAAGGAGCCAACAGTATGTTATCATCACATGTTTTGTTGTTACATGAGCACACATAGAGGGAGGACAGGAAGACAGAGAGAGAAAAGAGTACTACTAAATGAACAGGTCTGTTGTTGTTCATTTTGAGCTAAAACAGGAAGGCACATGTGGGATCCTGACCAATCTCTAGCGTGCGTGCGTGCGTGCGTGCGTGCGTGCGTGCGTGCGTGCGTGCGTGCGTGCGTGCGAGACAGAGAGAGAGAGAGAGAGAGACAAGTGCTTAATGTGTGTGACGGTGAACAGCCTCCGGAGTGTGTGTCCCACTGTGTTGACATACCTCTGAATATCTGTCACTTCTCTCAGAAGAGCGTTCTTCTGCAGTGTTTGCACAGTGAAATGCACACCTCCGTTAAGGTCACTCTCTCTGTCTCTCTGTCCGTCTCCATTTTCTCCCTCTCCCCATCTCTCTTACTGCTGTCAATCATCATCATGGAACGCAATAAATGGCCCGATTGAGGCAGTCACGTTCCCTGAGCCCACTTTCTGTGAAACCACGATCGCATTCATATGCACACATGGCGCGTACACACGCACACGCACACGCGCATTCTGCACCATGGCACCATGTTTCTTAAGGCCTGGACTGCATCAGGCCGCCCAGCCGTTCTGTTTCTGGATCAGCATGCCAGCACACCCCTCCATTTACCAGCCTGGGCGACGGCTGCTCTGGGACCTGCTGCAACATACACAAGGACACGCACGCACGCACGCACGCACGCACGCACGCACGCACGCACGCACGCACGCACGCACGCACGCACGCACGCACGCACGCACGCACGCACGCACGCACGCACGCACGCACGCACGCACGCACGCACGCACGCACGCACGCACGCACGCACGCACGCACGCACGCACGCACGCACGCACGCACGCACGCACGCACGCACGCACGCACGCACGCACGCACGCACGCACGCACGCACGCACGCACGCACGCACGCACGCACGCACGCACGCACGCACGCACGCACGCACGCACGCACGCACGCACGCACGCACGCACGCACGCACGCACGCACGCACGCACGCACGCACGCACGCACGCACGCACGCACGCACGCACGCACGCACGCACGCACGCACGCACGCACGCACGCACGCACGCACGCACGCACGCACGCACGCACGCACGCACGCACGCACACACACACACACACACACACACACACACACACACACACACACACACACACACACACACACACACACCATTCCATGACCTGGTTATTGAGGACACCAGGGACCAACCATCACCCCAACACACACACACACCCACGCCGTCCCCACCCTGCTGTTTTTCAGGACTCTGGCGTGTGGTGTGTTGCGGTGTGGATGGTTGAAATATCTGGCTGCTGGGTTGGTGCAGGATACAGCCAGGCTGATGGAAATCCCTGTGGTTAGTGTGGTTAGGGGGGAGTGAGGGGCGTAGAAGCCTCCTGGATTTGGGAAGGACATTTTAAGTGCCTACAAGGAATATTCATAATATGAATAAATTGTAATTTACTTCAGCAGAAGGCACCAAGAGCTTTCTGTTCATGCGTGCGCGTGTTAGTGATTGAGTGTGTGTGTGTGTGTGTGTGTGTGTGTGTGTGTGTGTGTGTGTGTGTGTGTGCGTGTGCGTGCGCGTGCGTGTGTGTGTGTGGGGACATAATGCTCATGTACTGTAGGCCCATACAGTGTGTGTGTCTATGGTTCCCGAGGGTAAAGTGCTGGAGATAGCAGCCCAGGACCATTAGTTTGTGGTTAGATTGGCTGTGTTGTTGGAAGCAGGCATGACAGGGAGGTATTTATGTGTGTGCGTGCATGCGTACTCAAGTATATTAGTGTCTCTGTTTTTATGAGTGTGTGTGTATGAGTGAGACAGAGTGTGTGTGTGCGTGCGTGCGTGCGTGCGTGTGCGTGCGTGCGTGCGTGCGTGCGTGCGTGCGTGCGTGCGTGCGTGCGTGCGTGCGTGCGTGCGTGCGTGCGCATCTACACTGAACCCATACTGTACACTGTCCACAGTTAATGGGAACAGACTGCAAGGAAACAGTACTACAGGTACTATATTTAATAGTCTTCCTGTTGCTTTTATGCTTCAGGCACTTTGTTCTTAACGTACAGTATCATGTACAGTATGCCCTTCTGATGACTACCATCTAGTGAATGAATGGATACTGTGCCTTTTAATCAGCAGCATTAAAGCCACAATCCATACTTGATGAATCTCACAAGGCACATACTTTTTTTCTTAACCCTAATGTTAACCACAGGCTTTCATTTAGAAAAACAAACCTGCCCTTCTCTTTAATCCATGTTGAAATCTCCCCCTTACTGTACGTTACAGTAATGCAACACACAAAAACCACAAACACTGACTCGTACAGTTTTTTCTCCCTAAC
>NC_136811.1:21471827-21486827 GCF_951216825.1 Electrona antarctica
TGTGTCTGTCTGTGTTTGGCTGTTTGTGTTTGTGTGTGTGTGCCTGTCCTGTCCTACAGCTGTTGCACATCTGCATCGAGGGCTGGGGGAACTGGCGCTGGTCAGAGGCCTTCAGTGTGGACAACGTGGGGACTCTACTGAGGACCATCTCGTATAAAGGACGCACCGCCTCACTGATCATCAAGGTGGTGCAGCTCAATGGAGTCCAGAAACAGGTACTGTACCACACCACAGGCAGGCTTATATACAGTAGGGCAGTGATGCTGATGGCTATGCATCTAGCACCTGTTAAAATCATATTTTTACCGTGATAATGTCACTTTTTTTTTTACCAAATAATGAACAAACAGAAACCAAACATAAAATAAACCCCAAAGATAAACAGAAATATAGCTTGACAGATAATGTAACATTTTGAATAACAAATCAGTGATTAAAACCTAAATTAGCATCACTCTATGCAAGAACAACTCACAAAACATTTCTGCCTACACCTCCAGGCTTAAAGCTCCTAATGACCACTTTAATACAGTCACTTATGATCACACTATGATGCTATAGACCCTAACCATAACTGCACGAATTGTGGCCCTGACAAATGTAACTTAACCGACCTTAGTACCTTTGAACTGAACTCAGAACTCTATCATACTCTAGTCTACATCATACCGTATTGCCAGTATATAGGATATACTGTATGAGAATTAGTGATCTGAGTAGATCAAATGGTACCCATTATTACACTATATCACAGACGCTTTCTTTATTCAGTAAAATGTCAAAGGCTTTAAACCAATCCATTATTGTACAGCGTAATCTGTACATGTATGAATGAATGAACCATTGTAAGTGCTTTGAGTAGGCATAGAAAAGCGCTATTAAAATGCAATTCATTATTATCATTTACATTAAATAATATTGAAAACATTCTTACAGCGTTTGGGTTCCTTTCTTCAGGCCTGTGTGTGTCTGTCCACGTCAGTGCAGAGGCCTGGTCTCTCATGTGTCCACGTCAGTGCAGAGGCCTGGTCTCTCATGTCTGAATAAGCCACCTTTCTTCTGCCCCTTTGATGCTGGGATATATGATTCTACCACATGACATGTTATGATATGGCTCTTGTGACAATAACTGTTCAATATTAGAGTTGCAGCGCTAAAACAAAAGCTCATTTAAACCTAAAGCCACCCGTAGGATATTTGGCCTGTTTTCACCACACAGAAGAACACAGACAATGTGTTTGTCTTAGAGCGCCAGTGATCCGTGTTAACGAAAAGCTTGCCACTTTACACACAGTGGAAAGAAATCTGGGAAACCGTGTTTGAACCCCTAACTTTTTTTCATTCCCCAAAAAGCGAGATGCCATCGGATGAGTGCGGTGACACTTTGTTATGTAAATATTGTCAAGTGTCACACATGTCGTCCCCCTGGCCCCACAGACAAAACAAGACTCTGCCTTTCTTGCATTCCTATCTCAGCCTGTTGCCGGCTGGGTTTACATCTTGTTCCCATTGGATCCAATGATAGGTTATGAGTGTTGGTCACATCCAATCCACAATACAAACCCTCAGACGAGGACAGCGGCCTCCACTGAGGAGGATGTTGGCTCACGCCTGCGTGAACATACCTCATTTTGTTTTTTGCCGGGCGGGACAGGGGGTTGGTTTCATTCCCTCCCTACACTACTGGATTCTCCCTCCATCCCTCCCGCCCTCTCTTTCTCTGTCTGTCTCCTGCCTCCTGTGTTTTATAATGGTGTCCCGTTTTATTGTTCATATTGCAGCCTTCTGTCGACCGCTGTTGAAAAATCCCCCTCGTATAAACATACATATGTATGTTGTCTGCACGCACGCACACTTGCTCGGCACTCGCACACTCAGGCACTCAGATGTTATTGTCTGAGAGATGATCGGTGTGAATCTAGATGCGTCATGTCACTGTCGCTGGAGGACATGGCTGCCTGTGAATTCCCCCTACGCAGATGTGAACCATGTTATTTTATGAGTGGTGTCGAGAACCTCCTGTTTGTACACAAATTAAAGTTTACGCCCAATATACTTCGTCGTACAACAATTAGCTCTCATGCACACTTTTTCTTTATCCCCATCCTGTGCACTGTCACCTCCCTTAATTGTCTTTCTTATTTTCATCAATCTGTGTACTTAATTGAGGGTGACAGCTGGAGACAGCAAAATCCTGATTGTTAATTCTGAGAGCTTAAAAACCGACCCTTACACTTTTGCTCGCGTGTGCTAACATTATCTGGTGACGTCAGCGAGTGGTCTGTGAAGGGATATAAAATAAATGATTGATGACCAAGAGAAAGGAGGCTTCACTCATTAGAGGCCAAGATCTCTCTCCACATGATTATTATCACTGCCACAACCTGTGGAACACACACACACAAACACACACACACACACACACACACACACACACACACACACACACACACACACACACACACACACACACACACACTGGTGGTGGAAACAATCAATTCTGAGCTCAATTAGATGTGTCATCCCCAGATGAGGATTCCCTGGTGGTTGTGGCTTGGCTTGGTGTGTGCGCGTGCACGTGCGCGTGCACGTGCGCGTGCGTGTGCGTGTGTGTGTGTGTGTGTGTGTGTGTGTGTGTGTGTGTGTGTGTGTGCACGCGCTACATGTGTGTGTCCATGTGTGCTCGCATACATGCATGCACTACGTGACACGAAAATAATGGAAAAGGCCTCTGATCGGCAGGCGGCGTGCGTGCGTGCGTGCGTGCGTGCGTGCGTGCGTGCGTGCGTGCGTGCGTGCGTGCGTGCGTGTGACAGACAGTGACCTTAGAAGACCATCCGGCATGGAGGCAGCAGTCAGCCTCTATAGAGCAGGCCTTTGATAAGAACAGAGACTGCAGCAGGCAGGCTGCAGAATAGAGAGTCCCTGGGACTCATTTAGACAGTGAGGGAAGTTTGGAGCCAACAGTTGCAGCCAGTGAGAAAGCTTTAAGATGTGATGCCAACAGCAGCACTGTACTGATCTATGCCACTGACTTACAGTAAGTTACAGCACCACATGTACCTGCTGCTAATCCAAAACAATCAATGTGCACCCCTTCTGTTAAGACTGAACAAACTCATTCCACCAAAATAGGTGAAAGTTAAGGACAGTAAACGTGTTTGCACATTGACACGTTTTTTGGGACGAATATCGGAGTGAATGTCGGAGCGCGGGAAAAAGAAATTGACGTCACGTTATGTCAATCACATTTGCACACTGCCGCCGAATATTGCGTCTGTTTAAAATGTTTTTGGACCGGGGTCGATTTTATCACTTTTTCGCAGCTGTCTTTCACATAGACATGTCTTTCCAGACCAACATGGTCTCAGCTGAGAAGTTGATCACCTCGTTGAAGAGCACAAAGTAGGCTACTTTATGAAAAGCAACATGCAGACTTCAAAGACACAAAGTCTTGCACCCTTCTGCCAGTGAGTGTGAAAATAGCCAGCAGCGCGCGCACACACACACACACACACACACACACACACACACACACACACACACACACACACACACACACACACACACACACACACACACACACACACACACACACACACACACACAAAGCAGTGGAAGAATGCAGAGCAAGAGAAACAGAGAGAAGGGGAGAGAGAGAGATAGAAAAACACGGTGACATCGCATCTAATCAACTTCTAGTGAAGCAGGGACCCACTAAAGGCTCTGTGTTGAACATTCAACTTTTTCAAATGATCGGAGCAGGGGATCATCCTCACTGCTGCTGCTCCGCTCCATTTCCTTCTGCCAAAACATATTACTAATATAAATAATTCGCATCACACAGATTTTTTTTTATTTCGATACGCAAAACGCGTCCTACTGTATGTACAAACATCTTAAGAGTTAGGGGTGTAACAGTTATTCATAGTAATTGATTGAATCAATAATAAGAATATGAATTACACATTACAATCCATTTTAATAAAATCACACCTGTGTGAAGTGAGGGGCGCTCTTATCTTTATACATCATCTCATTCCAGCCAATCACAATTTGCGTCCTCACTTTTGTCTCCAATGTTTGTGTTTACAAAACACTCAAAGCTGGGCATAGGAGGGACTAGCACCCCTCAAAAATAATCGATTTTTCTTTTTGTGGGCCGTTAGCCCCTCCTATGCCCAGCTGTCTGTCTGTGTGAACACAAACACGATGATTAGTCTAGGCTGATCACCCCATAGCGATGATTTGATTGGCTGATCACCCCATAGCGATGATTTGATTGGCTGATCACCCCATAGCGATGATTTGATTGGCTGATCACCCCATAGCGATGATTTGACTGTCTGATCACCCCATAGCGATGATTTGATTGGCTGATCACCCCATAGCGATGATTTGATTGGCTGAGCAAAGTACACATTGAGGATAAAAAACGAGGGCAGAAAAGTGAAGTCGCCATTTGTGATGATTTGATTGGCTGAGCACGGAATGTGATGTATGATGATGTACTGTATGAGAGTGTGATTTTTTTTTAATGTTTAAAAACTAGCAAATATAGCAGATCTAAAGTGTGGCGATGTGACGTGCTAGTAGATCTGCTATTGTCGTACAACAAGTATAAAATAGGGCTTAAGTGGTTAATCACACTATTGAATTTAGTCGGTTAATTTGTTGAATTTGAGCGTTGATTTATAAATGTTAGCTGAAAGAGTTAAGATAGTAACAGCGGAAATGATGGCCCATCATGCAAAATTGATGCCACGTGATTCATTGGATCCCTGACAATGGCTTCTCTTATGATATCATATTGCTACTACCTCCTTGCTCTGAGCAGTGACATTTAATGAAGTTCATATGCAGCTTGAATGCTGCATGTTTAACATGTACACTATACAGATGTATTATACTGTACAGTACATCTAGATTTGAATGCCATTCATTTTGACTTAGTCTCGCATAGCCAGACGACCAGACATCTCCCCCTGCTGATATGTCTGGGGAAATCTAAATTCAATGAATTCTCTTGGATGCCGGAGAAAACCAAGGGTATCAAACCAATCAAAACCAATCCTGATACGGAACTCCCTACAGGAACCTGTGCAGTCCATTACAATTAGTGGACAAATAGTAGTAGACCATTTTAAATATTTAGGCACATATATTGACAGCAAACTCAATTTCAGTGAAAATACTGACCAGATTTTTAAAACTTGTAACCAACGCCTCCACCTACTACGCAAGCTCAACTCCTTTAGAGTGAGCAAGCATATCATGGAAACAGTCTATAAAAACCTGATAGAGGGAATCTTGACTTTTAACATGGCAATGTGGTATGGAAATCTTAATGTAAAAGGAAGAAGCAAGCTGCAGCGAATAGTGAACCTAGCCTCAAAAATCATTGGGAAGAGACAGAAACAATTAAGTTGTATCTATAAGGAAGTACTTAGAAAAAAAGCTGTCAAGATAGCAAATGCCCCCTCATCCACTCGAACTACTTCCCTCTGGTAGACGGTACAAAGTACTTTAAAAATTCCTTCATTCCTAATGCACAAAGGCACAAAATTATACCATGTCTCGCTATATTTGTTTTTTTTATGTATTTGCCACTGTTGTCCTGCATTTTTGCCATGAAGAAAATTGTGTAAATGTTGTTGATGTTTGTTTTTACTGTTGTTTGAGACCGAAGACAAATTTCCACACGTGGACAATAAATGATTTATTGATTGATTTATTTATTTTTACAGTCTTTGCGTTGGTTATTGACTGCATCATTAAAAAGTCAGGACAGGAAATTGGGGACACCAAGAGTGCTGCATTGGACTTGAGGATAATAAGTGAGGGCAGAAAAGTGAGGACGCCAATTGTGATGATGATGTATGTGTATAAGAGCGCCCCTCACTTCACACGGGTGTGATTATTTTTTACATATCTCCATTTCCCCCGCCCAGTTTTATCCAAATCACTGAATTGATATGTCCCCACATGTATCAGCAGAGATCTGTGGTCGTCTGGCTACGCAAGAGCAATTCCGACTAATCTCCCACCGTTCCTCCCCTCCCTGTTCCCCCTCCGTCTCTCTCCCCTCCTCCCCCTTCCAGATTATCATCTGTGGGCGCCAGGTGATGTGCAGCTACCTGGGTCAGGACATTGAGCTGCGGGTGGTGCAGCATTACGTGGGGCCAGACAGCCAGACGGTGGTCAGGGAGCACTGTGACTGCCTGGAGGCCGGGGCCAAGCTGCCGTCCTACGTCCTGGAGGACGCTGAGATGACGGAGCTGTGTGTGAGGGCCAGGGGAGACGAGGACTGGTCCCAGGACGTACGGCTGGACGGGAGGCAGAAGGATAGCACCAGCTCTGTGGTACAGGTATGGTAACAAAGCAACACATCTGGTACTAATAATTGCTATTACTACTACTACTACTACTACTAATAATAATAATAATTGCTTGCAAAGCTCATACTAGGTGGGCAAGACTGAATAATGTTTGAGGGGCGCTAGCCCCTCCTATGCACAGCTTTGAGTGTTGGTGTAAACACAAATTGAAGACAAAAGTGAGGATGCAAATTGTGATTGGCCGGCATGATTGGGTGGGAGATGTGCCATTGGTTGAGATAAGGTGATGTATGATGAGGTATAATGATAAGTCACTTCACACGGGTGTGATTTTTATAGATGTTTTAGAGCGGTGCTAAGTAACCGCTCCAACACTTGACTGTGTGATTGGGTATCTATTATTTATTTAGTTGTGGTAGATAAACTTTATTTTGCCATTGACTTCAATGGGAAAATGCTAAAATTCACTATTCCGCCCCCTGTGATGTCATGTGGGTCAATGTGTAAGAGTGGGTGCAGCAGCACTGAGGTCACAGTTACCTCTCAAGGCACTGCTCAGTGCTCACTTCACACCGGGGTGTGATTTCTGGCTTGGGAGTATGCTTTATTTGAGAGAGTAGAGAGACAAGAAATGAGGGTCAGAGAGAAGAGCCACATGAGTGTATGAGAGTCTGATTCAAACTCGAGTCCTGTCTCACAAGCAGCATACACAGTAAGGTCAGTGCACTAACTGGCTGCGCAAGAATTTACGCATTTGCACAATCTGGTATTTCTGGTACTGTATATAGTACAGTAGTGCTGTATTGCTGGTATTTTAATGTATTCACCTGGTCCCCACCACAGTCTTATAAGTCTCATATTGTACATACATATGTGTCAAACAGTCACGTTCACATACAGTAGATGCTGGAGCTCTAAGTATAGGGTTGTCCAATATGTCAGTTTTTGGTGGACAAGACAGACCGACAGACACGCACACACGTGCCCACTCAAACATACAGTGCACTCCACAGTACACACTCTTCCAGTGTCTATGTTTAGAGCCGGTGACAAGACCACCAAGTGCGACCGGATCCCCCCCTCTCTCTCTCCTCTCCGCAGTCTCCTGGGTGGTCACAGTGGCAGAGAGCCTCCATTCTGCTGCTGCTACTCCAGTAGAGAGCAGATTGAGATCTTCATGTCAGATAGCCCTCTTCCTTCAAAGGCCCTCTACTTTCCAACCCATAACCCCCGAGATGTTGAGAGGCAGAAAATACAGTTTATACGCTCTCATAACAACACTAACCATAGGCAGGAAACACTGGCTGATCTGTGGGCAATGGAGGAGGAATGCTTTGAACACACTTTCACACTGCTGGATCAATGCCAACTTCTCTCTCCTCTTTCTATTCAGTCTGTACACTCTCTCTTGCTCTCTCTCTCTCTGTCTGTCCCCCTACCACCCTCTTTCTGTCCCCCTACCACCCTCTTTCTGTCCCCCTACCACTCTCTTTCTGTCCCCCTACCACTCTCTGTCTGTCCCCCTACCACTCTCTTTCTGTCCCTCTACCACCCTCTGTCTGTCCCCCTACCACTCTCTGTCTGTCCCCCTACCACTCTCTTTCTGTCCCTCTACCACTCTCTGTCTGTCCCCCTACCACTCTGTGTGAGAGCGTGTGTGCGTAAGGTCATTGATGATTGTTGTCTCCTGTCTCTTGATCAGTGATTCATTTCACATAATGGAAGGCTGGCTCTGAATGAGAGAGATAAGAGATCTGGATTTGTCTTTCCATTTCACTCTCGTCTCCCCCTTTATGTTTCTCTGTCATCCTCTCTCTCATTCATCTTTCTTATTTTTATCTATCTACTTCCTCCTCTTGTGTCTCTCTTTCCCACCACCTCTTCCAGCTTCTCATTCTGCTACCCCATCTGTGTCTGTTTTCTGTGTACTTAAACTCTCTCTCTCTCTCTCTTTATTCCTCTCCATTGCCCACGCATTAATTTTCTCCTCCATCTCCTATCTCCTCCCATCTTAACTAACCTCTGCTTTTTATCTCTCCTTCCTCTTACACTAACCATGTCTCTTTCTGCCATCTCATTGTTGTTTATCTTTAACATCTGGCCAAGTACGGAAGTACATTCTGACCTTATTATTTGTTATTTCTCAAAGTGAGTGTTCCTATATATGAGTGTTTCAGGGAGAGAGAGAGAGAGAGAGAGAGAGAGAAATGTGCTGTTATGAGGACCAGCGTGTTAGAGCCCACCCCCCACCAACCCCCTCCCCTAGTAAATGAAGTCCCTGGCCTGTCGTAAATTAGGCCACTTGTAACGTGCCTTGGCATCCAGAGGCTTTAACGAGGAGCTAGGGGTAAAGGGGGACGAATACCAGTGACACATTAAGAGTGCTCAGCCTTTAGAGGGCACATTCTCAGCTTTTAAATCGTACTCACATCTAACTACTCTCTAATAGCTTATTATCCAGTTGCTAACAGTGAAATTGTCTGGCCGCCTCTGGCCGTGTCATAGCGCTGGAGAACCCCAGAGCACCGTGCATGGAGACTTAGCATTTAACTATTGGAAGAGGACAAGAGGCGACACGATAACATGATAATGTGTTTCTGACGCTTGGCCATAAACATGATGTCAATCACAGAGAGGCAGCAAGGGCAAACTTTGTCATGAGATACCCATATTATGTCTCTGTTACCAACCACAAATACAAGCAAACCAGTTGGCCTTGAGTGACACTGGCTGAACATACGTATTTCCATGACTCCTGAGAATAAATAAATCTCCAACAACTCCATTGTTACAATAATGAGATTTACTTGTCACATCACCTGCCAAGCTTGGCTCGAGTGTAAACAAAATGTGCCTTAAATGAATTTGATTACGAGTTATAGTTGGGCGGCCGGGTGGTGCAGGGGTAAAGTTCCTGCCCACCACTGTGAGGACTGGTTTTCGATTCCTCCATGGTGCCTCCAGCTTGGCTTTGAATACAATTTAATACAATTGACCGTGCTTGTGGACGGGAAGTTGGCAGCTAGGGAAGGGAGGGAGGGAGGGAGAACTCTGTCACTGTACTAAGTGACTCCTCCAGGTTGGTTGGGGGGTGTCTATCGGAGGAGAGAGACGTGGTTGTCTATCCCATCCCAAGACCAACAAGTAGGCATTCGCAGTGACAGGGACTATATACTGTATATACACACGATAAAGGGAGGAATCCATAGTTAGTGATGAGACCTTAACAGATGGTTTCTCACCTTGCAGGTGCCTTGTTCCAGTGGTTCTCTGCTCTACGTCTGGTGTACCCTCATCACCATTGAACCTGACTCTCATATGCAGCAGAGAGTTGTAAGTGTCCTTGAAATCACGCACGCACGCACGCACACACGCACGCACGCACGCACGCACGCACGCACGCACGCACGCACGCACGCACGCACGCACGCACGCACGCACGCACGCACGCACGCACGCACAATCACATAGTCGAATTCCAACATTGATATCAATCCATCATTTTCATTGCGTAATCCATCGCACACTGACACATAAACTTTGGTGTTTTGTTATGAAACATGGCGTTGTTATTTTGGGGTGTTTCCGTTAAACCACCAACTGTGAGATTAACACGCACTGTTTATAATTGCTGAAGTGTATAATTACAACATTGGATAATTACTCATAGTCTTCTCCAGCTTCCACTAGGTAATGGAAGCAATATGTTAAAAGTTATCAAATGTTATTGATTAAGCACACTGATGTCTAACATACTCACACAAAAATACATGCGATATAAAGTGCACTCATTGGAATACCATAATACGGTAATAATAACTGATCCATAATCAGAATATGACATATTTTGGTATTTGTTTTTATATTTTTACAAATCAAAAACGTATTTCGATTTTTCCAGTCAGTTTATTGTCCTACAAACATGTCTGTGTTTGTTCTTCTGTGTGTGTTTCTCTTATGGCTGTGTGCATGTGCGTGCATGTCTATGACTCTATGTGTGCCCTGTTCATCAGGTGGTGTTCAGTCCATTGTTTGTGATGAGGAGTCACCTGCCGGAGCCAGTGATCATTCACATGGAGAAGAGGAGTCTGGGGCTCAGGGAGAGTCAGCTGATAGCAGGCCAGGGCCAGCAGGAACCCTTGTTGAATACAGAGGCAGACCTCACGCACCACATCACCTTCCAAGCCAGGTGAAAAAACAATACAGCCTCTTGTGTCCTCACTCCTCATCTCTGTTCTGGTTGAGTCATTCTGCCACTAATTAATCAAATATGATTTCAATAATATGAATGTGTTTATCTTGCCAATGCCAGCTATGAAGTAACATTGGTCCTTCCCATTTGTACTTGACTCTTCAGATGGTGCAGTTACCCAGACAGCTTATTTTGCACAGTGTGAGGGAGTACTCAATTGATATGTTAGTTAGTTGTAAATACAGGTTTATGGAGGCAACAGGGTAAGGGGACTAATTAAGCATTTTGGGAAAACAAATCACAAAATGGGACCAAATGTTTTCTGTTTTGTCTTTGTCTGCCATGAAGAAGTAGGTCGGGAGTGGCTTATTGTCGGTATCAGCCGGTAACACGCAGGAGTCTGTCCCCGTAACAATGCACTAGACCCCTGAGAGATGGATTGCTGAGGTGGAGCACTACTCCTACCATCAGCTCCCAGTACTTCCTGCACGACTTGTTGCACCCAAGCCATGCTACTCATACGCTTAGGTGGCGGTGCCCAGGATCGATCCCATGATCTTGTGGTCCAAATGCAAGAGCTCTACCGACTGAGCTACCCGGACACACTGCACATCGGTGCACTTCGCTGGCTGTTTGCAGCACCCAGAGGGAGAGATGGTTATACATGTTTTTCAACAAAACACGCACGCACACATACGTATGCACACATTCATGCACGCACGCATGCCCGCACATACACACACACACACACACAGACACGCACACGCACACACACGTGCGCGTCAGGCGCAGCCATGCTGTTTCACGTAATCACGTTGACAAAACTAAACCAGCCAGACAAACGTTAATGGCTTAATCCCCGTAGGACCCGCATTTTCAAACTGTCCACTCGTCGCGACAGACCCGACGGTATAAAACATGTTGTGAGTGATTCTTGCAGATCGCATTGGCTCCCTCTGCGAGTGTCGAGTGTGTGCATGCATGGATGGATGCCGTTGGCATGCAGTTGGTTGCTGTCCCATTGGCCACAGTTTTTCATGGAGGGTCTGATGTCAGAAGGGACTTCTTCTCAGTGTGTTTTTGCCATGTGTAGCAACCCCTGCCAGTATCAGCAATGCTCACAGCAACGCGCAACGTCTTCCAGAGTGGTATTATGTCATCATGGACCAGATCATAACCCTGCTAATGACAGAGTCTGACTCTCGTCTCCCGTAACAGGCGTTTTATGTCTCCATTTAGCAGCACTGCAGAGACACACACTTACTTAACGTTCCCTCGCACCACATTCTGATATCTGTGCGCCAGCGTGTAGACCTGATCCAGTGGAATCCAGTCATGTTTCAGGGGAGAAAGGAGGCCAGCTTGGCAGCCACGGAGACACGGTTCTCATTCCAACATGTCAGGTCGGGCCATAATTACACCTCATTTAGATAGGGGCCCTAACGGAGAGCAGGCTTTTGGCCCCGTGTTCGTTATGCGTCTGTGTGTGTATACCCGTGTGCATGTGCGCGCTGTGTTCATGGCATGCGCATATTCTGTGTGTGTGTGTGTGTGTGTGTGTGTGTGTGTGTGTGTGTGTGTGTGTGTGTGTGTGTGTGTGTGTGTGTGTGTGTGTGTGTGTGTGTGTGTGTGTGTGTGTGTGTGTGTGTGTGTGTGTGTGTGTGTGTGTGTGTGTGTGTGTGCGTGCGTGCGTGCGTGCGTGCGTGCGTGCGTGCGTGCGTGCGTGCGTGCGTGCGTGCGTGCGTGCGTGCGTGCGTGCGTGCGTGCGTGCGTGCGTGCGTGCGTGCGTGCGTGTGCGGTCTGTTTGTGTCAGAGGTTTCTGTGTATGTGTGTGTATGTCTGTGTTTGCGTGGGTTGATAAATCCTGTGTGTGTGTTTGTGTCATCGTGTCTGTGTGTGGTCCCATGCCTGTGATGATCTCGGTCAGCCGCATTTGCCCATGCCAATGTGCGTGTGACAGCCACCACTTCATCACTGGCAGAGCCTGTCACATACATCACTGTAGATGTCGGTTTCAGTCAGCGCCCCAGATTGGACAGACCTTCTGGTATCCTGCTGCTATCATGATCACAAAACAAATGTTTGATAACATCATCCTTGGTGTCATTGTTTCCGTTGGTCAAATATGTCTCACAGCGAACGTGCTCAATCATAAGCCATTGCGAATTCAAGCTTTTGGAACAATCCAGTAATCTGACAGGCAGTTTACACGTACAAGTCATTTTCGGAGATGTTGAGTGTTTCGTTGGATCAAAATTTGATTGAAACATAATGAGACGATTCAGCCATAAATCATCACATTCTTAAACTGTCCATAATCTGACACTAACATGTCAGACAGAGTACATGCCAGAGCCTTGTGCTAGGGCGTAGTGCACCCAAAGTGCCTTACAGTAATGTGAGTGCTTACAGTTTTCATTTTTTCCTCCCTGAGGAGATTGTACAGTCTAGGCCTGAATGGCATGCTCTCCCCACTGTGTTAACCACATGTGCACACAGTATTATTGATGTTACTACTGTATTTGTTATCTGGACATCTGCAATCTGTGTTGTTTTCCTTTAGTTGTGTGGATCCCTGGCAGACAAGTCCCTGTTTTGGTAGCAACTGGTGGTGATCTGAATAAACAGAGTTAAACGTTGGGTGTAATTCACTCCCCCAGAGAGATTTTTTGGTGGTGGTAACTGTTTGGTGTTTAGATATCTGGTCGCAACGTTTGTTTTGATTTGAACTGCCATAAAGGAACCACAGTGGCCATACAGCGACTGGGGATATATTTGGACTCAGATAAATCCTTCTCTCGTACACAAAAAAGAAAGCTCCATGAAAAACAACTAACTGTCTTGTCTCTCTGAATTTCAACCACAATGCTCTGTGTGTTTACAGTCTTCCCCCCTGTCTAAACCACCTCTCACCACACTAACTCACATACAGTACTCACCATCCCTCATCCCCCTCCTCAATCTATCCCTTCATGTGACTCAATTCATGCAAGCCCCCACCCCAGCCCAAACCCACTGCTCTAAATGCCCCTTCAGCGCACATAAACCTTGTCCTCAGAATCCATACACAGAACAGAACCTCCCCCCCCAACCCAACCCAAACCCAGAACACCAGGACGGATCCAATCTTGAATGTTCGCTGGTCAGCAGCTCGTCTTTCCTTCCTGTAATTATACATATTTGTGGTCCTCTAATGGACGAGGTAGAGAGCGGAGCTGTGGTCTGCGACACAACAGACAGAAAGACAGACAGACAGACAGACAGACAGACAGACAGACAGACAGACAGACAGACAAGTCTTAACCATAACTGCTGTGTCCCCTCTCTTGGAATTGGCCGCTACATTAGAAGACGGGGGCTTAGAATCAGAAGCCTCTTCCAGCATCCCCCCCTCAGGAACCGGCCTGGGATGAAAAGCTTCCTGTCAGCAAGTTGTCCTTCTCCTCTGTCTTCCCCCAGATCCATAACCAAGCGCCCCTGTGTTCCTTTTATAGCACAATGGGCTCTATTAATAAACTGCTGCTCCAGGGTAAAAGGGGCCGCTTCTCTGGGCCAAGTGGACTTGGATGCTGCCCAGAGACGGAGGAGGCTATTAGTCTGTTTGGAGTTTGTTGAGAGGTTCTTTTTTTTGTTACTTGTTGTTGCGAAGCCGTAATTGACCAGTGTCTGGGGCTAAAGTATCCAATAGGATTATTTACTGCTGTTGAGCTTCCTCTGTGATTGTTGTGAATTAGTGTTTTGTAAGAGAAAATTGCATGTCAGGGAATAACAAAAGGAGAGATTGAACCCTGTTTGGGTTTTCAGGGGAAAGTCAAAAGAGTTTAACAGGAGGTCAATGCAGTTGCACTGTGAATAGAACCATGTGAACTATCAGTTACTGTCAAGAGATGTCTTGTTCTGTTCTGTGTCATCATGCATGTTGACGTTGTTTCTGTAACAGACTAAGTTACAGAAACAACCCTGTCAACAACACAATATACAATTGTCTCACAGAAATTAGGTTTCATAGATTTAATTTACTAAAAAGTACCAGAGTTGAATTCAAATTCCCGATTTGACTCTGCATGTAATGGTAAATGTAATCAATTGTTTCATAATGTTTCACAATGACTAATGTTAACCAACAATATTACATAGGCCTATCTCTACAGTACAGTAGGTCTTTATAATGTTTTGTGTCCTGTCTTCCAGGGAGGAAGAGGATGCGTCCCACTGTGCCGTACCCATCTCTACCAGCCTCATCAAACAGATAGTAAACAAGACTGTCACAGAGGACAATCTCCAGCACATCCTCGATGACTTCTATGGCCTGAAGACGTCCATTAATCCACCATGGCCCTACATCAGCAAGGATGCAGACAGGTACTGCTGTACAACACTGCAGTGACCTGCATTGTGTGTGTGATCGTCATATTTATGTCTCAGTTGTACAGCATGGCTCCAAGGGGCTGAGCCGTCATGGAGAGGGTT
>NC_136811.1:21491827-21494327 GCF_951216825.1 Electrona antarctica
GCTCTCACTGGGACCTGTGGCTGTTTGAAGGACAGACCATGGTACTGCAGATTCCAGCCGGCAAGGTCATCGTCCCACCCAACTTCCAGGTGGGCCATCATATCTATAGTGATTCCTTTTTTAGGGCTTTTCTGAGACTTCATTTGATAGATAACAATGGCGAAAGAAAGGGAACATGGAAAGTGAGTAAGGACTCGGAGTGACATGCAGCAAAATGGTTCAGGCATTACCCATTTAGGCCTGAAAAATTAAAAAAAAACTTCTGAAAGAATATATATTCAAAGATTTGTGTCACATTTTCACGATTTTTCAAAAATAGCAGACCTACAAGCTCGTAGCGCGCCACTCGGTGGCGCGCTATGAGCTTGTAGATCTGCTATTTTTCAATAGCTAAATTATAACAATGTTTAAAACACCAAAAGGGGTTCCCGCCCAAAATGGGTTAATGACCATGTGGTACGGGACCCTAACCATCGGGTCGCCCAACCCAGCTAAATAATTTAGAGTTAAGAGCCAAAAATCTTACGAGTCTTTAACTTTTAACATAGTGTAAATCTCCCCCATCAGCTGTGACCTGTGCTCCATATTGGCATATCGCCGTTTGAGACGGCTATGGACTCAAGAATAAATACAAATCGTATCAAATAGGGATCTGTGAATCTATTTGATGTCTTGAAAATCTGCACCAAACTCACGTAGACAAATACACCATACAGTATGTGCAAACATACAGGGCAATACAAATAATCCTTATTCTCATATCAGCCTGCCATTGTGTGCATGAGCCACGCACATGTAAAATACCAAACATTCTGTCACTTGGGATAACAAAAGCAGCCTGGCAATATGCTGACAGAAAAATAAAGCATTTGATTGAGTGATAGAACATTTGACAGTAAAGATCTCTCCTATGGGATCGATAAACACAGATGGAGACAAAAGCGTTGGCTCGTTTTTCTGCCATGGAAAACAAAACATGTGAAAGTAAAGTGAGCTCATCGGACTGTTACTCCATGGCGCTTATTATTATTTTATTTTTGCCATCTTTGGATCAGACAAATACAATGCGTCTTTGGGATGACTGTCCCTCAGAGTGGGACAGCCTTACTCTCCTTGTTTCAAACGCAGCAGAAGGCATGTTGACACCAGAGGTCTCTCACATGCAGGTCCCTGCATGGCAGCAGCTCTCCCTGCCTCACTCAATCTTTTTTTTTAAAAACATATGTTTATTGATTTTTCTTTACAACAACAATAGTAATTTCAAAACAATTATTCACATATATTTCCCCCCCCCCCCCCCCATCCCCATGGCAGCACAAATACAAACAAAATCTTCGAAGAAACATCAGGAAATGTCCATATTTACAGAACAAATTAAAAAAATAATAATAACAAAAAAAAACACATTACATACAGTTCCTCAATCTTTAGCCTGAGTTATACTTGGTTACATGGGAGTGTCGCGCACCAAATATAGCTGAGCTTGTAGATCATCTATTTTCGGTGCACAACAGCCACACAACTATGTATAAATCAGGCTTTAATCTGCTGCCGAGTGCTGTCACCAAACGCGTAATTCTCACACGTCTCTTCTCATGCACGCTTCTGAGATCACACCAAGAAATCTACAGATGGTTTTCCCCCTCTGTGGAAATCACAACACAATCAGTCACGCACACACGCAACGCACGCACGCACGCACGCACGCACGCACGCACGCACGCACGCACGCACGCACGCACGCACGCACGCGCACGCACACACACACACACACACAATACGACACAAGACTACATACTGGGAGCTTGAAGTCACTAACCTCAGAGATAAGTGTGAAGGCAGTGTATCAAAGGATAAGGGGTGATACGCTTCAGCAAACCCAAACAAAATAAAAAGCTGTAAATGTGTAATAGCCTGTGAAACATAAACATAAACACAGCATTGTTTCCATGGAACTCAGCTGTTATGAGAAAGTGACAGACAGATAAAGAGAGAGAGAACAAGAGAGCACTTGGTCTTTTAGTGTGTCTGTCAGAGAGTGGCTTTGTCAGAGAACAAATACACACAAAATCTGCCCTTATATAGTGTTTAGGAGGCATTACCTATGCTGCTAATAAATCATTGGCTATGCCAGTCCAATTTATGATCAAGTGGGATTCATCATTTAGCACACCTGGGTCAGAGCAAATTTGGTGCATGTGGAGTTGACTTTTCTTAGTTTTCTTAGTTTCTATTTAAAAGAGACATTTAAGAGAATCTTATATAGAATAATATGTATTGTACACAGCAAAATAAACAGTGTTGATTTATCCATTTGTGTACTAATGAACTCTCAGCATTTTACTGTGTGGATTTGACATTTGGCACTCTCTAATACCCTCACACTCCTTTCTTTCTTTCTTTCTTTCTTTCTTTCTTTCTTTCTTTCTTTCTTTCTTTCTTTCTTTCTTCCTTCCTTCCATCCTTCCTTCCTTCCTTCCTTCCTGCCTCCCTCCTCTTC